>NC_072424.2:56355546-56664218 GCF_028878055.3 Symphalangus syndactylus | reverse complement strand
TGCAAGAGAAATGAGATTGCACAGACAAACTCCTACTCTGTCATAGAAAGCCATATATGTACCAGTGAAAAGGGGGCCCGGCATAACTATCTCCATTTTGCTTCTAACTCTTCCTCTCCCTGTGGTGATAACTTTTAGGATAAATCATTTTACTTATCTCTGCTTGTAAGAAAAACTAACAATGGGAGTAACTTAGTTTTTAGTTTAACTTTAAGGCAAGAATGATAATAGTCCTTTCCCCAAACTAAACCTTGAGGATATAAGGAGGGCATACACACAAATAAAAATGTTATGCTAAAGTTTTGTAAGAGCACTGTGACCGGATCAAGAACAAAGAAGTTTCACAATCTCTTCAGACCCTCACTGCTGCATAGATGTTTGTGGTCATCAATCATATCTTGACCTCAGTCTCCTCCCTCTTTCCTCTTCCCCTAACGTAAAAGGTATCTAAAATTCATATTAACTTAAGATGGTTCTTTAGGATGCAAGTCCGCCATCTTCTCATTTTGCTGGCTTTCTAAATAAAGTCAACTTCTTTGCTCCGTCACTAGTTCCTTGACTTATTGGCTGACATACAGTGAGCTGTAAAAGTTTTGACTTGGTTATAATATAGTATTTTTATTTTGGAGAAAAAATCCAAACTGATTTCCCATTTTTTCAACTTTTGGTTAAAAACTATAAATTTAACCTTAACTGTTTGCTCATGTAATCAGGGAAAAATTTACTGCTTCTCTTTACTGGTAATTTTAAAAGAGTGAAATTAATTTTTATAGAAAAAATCTACCATATGAAGTAAGAACATAATTATATTTTATGTGTTAAATTATATAGTGTTACAGAAATATGTTTGTTAAACTTTATATACATAGAGAAAATTCAGAGTTAATTTTAGACCTTTAATTTGTTTAAAGTTATAAATAGAAAAATCTAATTTGCATTAATAGTAATCTTTATCCTCTTACCAATAGTAAAATATTTCCACAAAATTCCAAAGTAATCTTGAATGTTAGTAAACATTGTAAAATTAGTAATAAAAGTATTTATTGGCTTATGAAAGTAAGTAAAATAAATATTTAGATTCCATTAAAGTACTTATAATATGCACCACATGGATTCAAGTCTTATTTCTACTCTCGTTTTTTCTCTTTGCCATTCAGTGTCCCCACCTGTCCCATGCAGGTCCTACATTAGAGCTGCAGCCTCATGGCTACCTCTTAATTAACTGCCTCTGTGACTAATGTAAGTAATTTTTCTTTATAAAAATTAATTTAATAAAATTTACAAAAAAATTTAATAAATGAACTATAAACCTAAAGTTAAAAATTTTGAGCATTCTATGATAGTCAAACTTAGAGCTTAAGACACATTGTTGTGTTTTTTTAGTTGATTGTAATACATTGCTGATAAATGTTTTATTATTATTATTGTTATTTAAACTTTGTTTCAGTGAACTCATTTTTGAGGTGTACCTCCCCACAAACAAATAAATAACCTATAAAATGACTCATTTATTTTTAAGATATTTTTATGTGAAAATAATAGATAACTTAGGGGTGTCTTCTGTAAAGGACTTTTCCCGTACCTTAGCTGACATACCGTGCTGGGTATTTTATTAAACATTGTTTTGTAGCCTATATATCTACTAGAATACTAGGTATTTTCATTTTGGTCTATTGTCATCCCATCATGACAAGTATTTGGGGTTTACTATAAATAACTATAGCCTTCTGGATAAGAAAAGTATCCATTTGATTGTCCAAGGTAATGCTAACATCCAGCGGCTTCACTAGGTTAATTGGAGGTCTTACCTAATCCTGCAGTAAGTATACCATAGATAGCTCTCTAAATTGCTTAACTGAGAAAGTAATGTAAAAGATACAATGAAATGCATTTGTCATTGGAATTATCTGTGATGCTTCAAAATAAATCTAATATCATCTGTGAACACTTATTATTCACACAAGAGAAAAATACTACTTTCAAATTCCTAATATTGTCCTAAAGAAGGGTGGTGAATTACCTTCCTTGTTACTCATGCCTCTGTAAAGTTGTGCACGTCTGTGGTTACAGGGATTGTAGAAATAATAATGGTGATAATAAAGTGCAATTTTTGAGCTGCCTTTGAAGACAGCAAGGCAGTCCTTTCACAATACATCTTTGAAAAAAATTATCTTGTCCATTACCTATTCCAAGTTCTGGCTTCCTAATTTCTCCCTCCTTTTGATGTTTCTCATTCTTCTAGCTTTCTTTTATTTCACACAGTTAGTAGTATTTTCATACTTACTTAAAAATATAGCCAATTAGATTTTCTGAAACAAATCCTTAGTGACTCTCTAATTGAAACTTTATTTTCATTAAGGGAAATAGGAGACAAATATTCACTATGTAAATACCTAATGGATACTGTTCTTGTATTAGTTTTATTAACAGCAAAAGCTACTTGTTTCCCCACTTGAATGCTTTTCTTCAAGGCTAATTTGCAAACATCATTAAATATGGGTGTGAAAACTTGTAAAACATTCCTTCACCAACCAGTATCCATTTATTTGTCACTGCATTAATTATAATCCCTGACATTATTTATTCTAATTTCTTATTTCCTCTAAGAAAATCAACACTTTTGTATATACTTTTTATTCTTTCCCCATTGTTTTTAATCTAAATTCACAATGAAGTTTTTTTAAAAATATATTTTAAAATTTAAGTACACTCACTACTACCATGATATGTACAAAAGCTGCAATATTATGTATAATGGTTTTTGGCAAAAGCAAAATAAGTTAACGTGCATATTATATCTGAGAAAGTAATATAAGCATCAAATAATTAAAAACTAATTATCTTAATTTCAAAACAAGTCCCTTTTTACTTCTCTTTAAGACAAATTCAAAAATAGGATACAAATACAAGCTAGTATAATTATCCACATTGTATAATCTTTTTCAGTTTTATTTAGGTATGAGTGATAAATAAATATTGCATGCATTTCAGATATACTGTGCAATATTTTGATATATGTGTACGTTGTAAAAGGACTCCCAATCAAGCTAATTAAACTATCTCTTCCCTTTTTGGGGGGTGCAAGGGAGAGAGGGGAAGAACATTCTATATCTACTCCCTAGCAACTTTCAAATGTACAATACGTTATTATTATGAACTATAGTGATGATGTTGTACATTAGGTCTCCAGAACTTAAGTCACTTATAAATAAAAGTTATTATCCTGTGAACCACATGCCTCCTATGACCACCATTTACTCTCTGTCTCTATGAATCCAGATTTTTACATTGCACATATAAGTGAGATCACACAATATTTTTCTCTCTGTGTCTGGCTTATTTCACTTAAAATAATGTCCTCCAGGTTTATACATGTCACAAACGGCAGAGTTTCCTTTTTTTTAAGGCTGACTAGTATTCCATTGTGTACAGACACCGCATATTCTTTATGTATTCATTCATTGACCAATTCTTAGAATTTTATATATTATGGCTATTGTGAGTAATACTGCAATGAACATGTGAGTGCAGATATGTTGTCAAAATACTGATTTCATTTCTTTTGGGTGTATACTACATCATGAGATTGCTGTGTCTTATGATAGAAACACTTCTGGTTTTTTGAGGAACCCCTATATTGTTTTCTATGATGGCTCTACCAAACAACAATACTACCAATAGTGTACATGTGTTTTCTTTTCTCTAAAGTTTCACTAACTTTTTATTTTACTTTCTTAATAATAGTCATCCTCACAGATGTGAGGAGACATCTCAATATGGATTTGATGTGCATTTCCCTGCTGAATAGTGATGTTGAAGATTTCTTCAGATATCTGCTAGCCTTTTGCATGTCTTCTTTTGAGAAATGTCTTTTCAGGTCATTTGGCTATTTTTAATTGGTTTATTTGTTTTCATTTTTGCTGTTGAGTTGTATGAGTTCTTTATGTCTTTTGCATATTAGCCCTTCATCAGATAGATGGCTTGAAAATATTTTGTGACCTTTGATAGGTTGTCTTTTTATTTTGTTGTTTACTTTATTGTGCAAAAACTTTTTAGTTAGATGTAGCTCCATTTGTTTGTTTTTTATTTTGTTATCTGTGCTTCTGGTGTCATATCCAAACAAACTATTGCCAAGAGCAATAGTAAGAAGATTTTCTTCTGGAATATTGATAATATCATGACTTATATTTAAGTCTATAGTCTATTTGAGTTGATTTATGTGTATAGTGTAAGATAAGAATCCAATTTTAATTTTATTATGGCTATCCGGTTTTTCCAACACCCTTTACTAAAGTGCCTACAAGCATACTTCATTTTATTGTACTGCACAATACTGACTTTTTTTAACAAATTGAAGGTTTGTGACAACCCGGTGTCATTCAATTTTATTGGCATTATTTTTCCAACAATATATTCTCACTTTGTGTTTCTGTGTCACAGTTTTGTTATTTTTTCAACATTTCAAACTTTAAAAAATTATTGTATTTGTTATGGTGATCTGTGATTACTGATCTTTGATGTTACTATTGTAGTAGTTTTGGGCATCACAAACTCTATCCATAAAAGATGACAAACTTAATTGATAGAGACTGTATGTGCTTTGACTATTGTACCGACCAGCCATTCCGCATTTCTCCCTCTTCTTGGGCCTCCCTATTCCCTGAGACACAACAATATTGAAATTAGCCCAATTAATAACCTTCTAATGGCCTCTAAGTGTTCATGTAAAAGAAAGAATTTCACATCCCTCACTTTAATCAAATGCTTGGAAAAATCATTAGGCTTAGAGAGAAATGCATGTAGAAACATAAGATGGGCCAAAAGGCAGGCCTCGTGTGCCAGACAGTTACCCAAGCTGTGTATGCAATAGAAAGGTTTTCAAAGGAAGTTAAAATGAGACTCCAGTGAACACATAAATTATAAGAAAGCAAAACAGTCTTATTGCTGATGTGCAGAAAGTGAGTGTTCTGGATAGAAGATCAAACCAGACACAACATTTCTTTAAGCCAAAGCCTACCTCAGGTCAAGGGCCTGACTCACTTCAAATCTGTGAAGGCTGAGAGATGTAAGAAAGATACAGAAGAAAAGTCTGATACTAGCAGAGGCTGGTTCAAGAGTTAACATACCATTAAATCTCCATAACATACAAGTGCAAGGTGACATTTCACCTGTAAAAACTCATATAAACTAAAAATAAAGACATAGAAAAAGATACTCTATGCAAATGGAAGCCAGAAAAGAGCAGGAGTAGCTATACTTATGTTAGGTAAAATAGGCTTCAAGAAAGAAACTATAAAAAGAGACAAGGAAAGTCATCATATACTGATAAAGGGGTCAAATCGGTAAGAAAATGTAGCAATTGTATATATATATATATACAAAAAATATATATATATACCCAAAGCTGGAGTACTCAGATATATAAAGTAAATATTATTAGACCTAAAGAGAGAGATAGACCCAATACAATAATAGCTAAAGACTTAATAACCCCACTTTCACCTTAGATAGATCATCCAGGCAAAAGATCAACAACAAAGACACCAGATTTAATCTGCACTATGGACCTAAAAGACATTTAAATAATATTTTCCCAAACAGTTACAGAATACACATTATTCTTCTCAGCACATTATTCATTCTTAAGGACAGACCATATGTTAAGCAACGAAAAAACCTAAACTTAAAAAATTCAAAAAAAGTATCTTCTCTGACTATAATGGGAAAAAAACTAGAAATAAACAAGAAGAGAAATTTTTGAAACTATACAAACACATGGAAATTAAACAATATGCTCCTGAATGACCAGTAGGTTAATAGTGAAATTAAGAAAAAAATTTTAAAACTTCTTGAAACAAATGAAAATGGAAAGAGAGCATACAAAAGCCTATGGGATACAGAGAAAGTGGTACTAATAGGAAAGTTTATAGCAATAAGCACCTACATAAAAAAATTGGAGAAACTTCAAATAAGCAACCTAGGGATGCATCTTAAGGAACTAGAAAAGAAAGAGAAAGCCAAGCCCAAAATTAATAAAATAAAAGAAATATTAAAAATATTAAAAAATCAGAGCAGAAATAAATAAAATTGAAGCAAAAAAATACAAAAGATCAATGAAATGAAAAGATCACTTTTTGAAAAGCTAAAACTGACAAAACTCAAGCCAGATTAACAAAGAAAAATAAATTTAAAAAATCAGAGATGAAAATCAGGTAATTACAGCTGATATTGCAAAATTCGAGGGATCACCGGAGACTACTTTGAGCACCTATATGCCAACGAATTGGAAAACTTAGAAGAAATAGATATATCCCTAGACATACAATCTACTAGGATTGAGCTATGAAAAATTCAAGACCTGAATAGACCAGTAAGTAATGAGATAGAAGTTGTAAAGATAAATAAGTAAATAAATAAATCCCCCAGAAAAGAAAAGCCTGGGACCAAATTGTTTCACTCCCAAGCTTTATCAAACATGTGAAGTAGAAATAATACCAGTTCTACTCAAATATTTTTAAAAATTGAGAGAAGAAATAGTTTCAAACTCATTCTACGAGATCAGTTTTATACTGATAACAAAACCAGACAAAGACACATCAGAATATGTCCCTAGTGAACATTGCAAAAATCTTCAACAAAATACTAGCAAATTAAATTCAACAATACTATAAAAAGAAGTTCATCATGACCAAGTGAGATTTATTCCAGGAATGCAAGTGGGGTTTGCCATACACAAGCCAGTCAATGTGATACATAACAGCAATGGAATGAAGAACAAAAACCATATAACCATTTTAATTGATACTGAAAAAGTATTTTATAAAATTGAACATCTCTTTATTATAAAAACTCTCAAAAATGGTTATAGAAGAAACATACTTCACCACAATAAAGCCATGTATGACAAACCCACAGCTAGCATTATACCAAAAAGAAAAAAACCTGAAAGGCTTTCTGCTAAGATCTGGAACAATACAAAGATGCGCCTAGTCACCACTGTAGTTTAACACAGTAGTGGAAATCCTAGGAAAAGCAGTCAGAGAAGAGAGAGAAATAAAAGACATCCAAATTGGAAAAGAAAAAGTCATTTAAGATTTCTTGAGTTATACTCCACAAGCACAGGCAACCAGAGCCAAATTGAACAAACGGGGTCATATCAAGTTAGAAAGCCTCTTCAAGGCAAAGAAAATAACCCACACAGTGAAGTGATAACCCACAGAAAGAGAGAAAACATTTGCAAACTATCCATCTACAAGGGGTTAATAACCAGAATATATAAGGAGCTCAAAAAACTCAATAGGAAAAAGTCCTGTGATCCAATTAAAAAATAAGCAGAAGCTCTGAATATACATTTACAAAAAGAAGACATACAAATGGCTAACAGATGTATGAAAATATGCTCAACATCATTGATCATCAGAGAAATGCAAATCAAAATACAATGAGATATCATTTTACCCTAGTAAAAATGGCTTTAATCCAAAAAACAAGCAATAACAAATTTTGGTTAGGAAGTGAAGAAAAGCAAACCCTCATACACACTTGATGAGAATGTAAATTAGTACAGCCACTATGAAAAACAGTATGGAATTCCCTCAAAAAACTGATAATAGGACTACAATATGATCCAGCAATCCCACTGCTAGGTATATACCCCAAGGAGAGGAAATCAATATATTGAACAGATATCGACACTACCTATTTATAATAATCCTGTTGAAGTCCTACTCATAATAGTCCAGATTCGTAAGCAACTTCAGTGTTCATCAACAAATCAATCAATAAAAAACTGTGGTGCATATACACGATGGAGTACTATTTAGCCATAATGAAGAATGAGATCCTGTCATTTGCAACATCATGGATTGGACTAAAGGTCATTATGTTAAGTGAAATAAGCCAGGCAAAAAAGACAAACTCCACGTGTTCTCACTCATTTATGGGGGTTACATATTGTTTTAATATTTAATATTACAATCATGAGAATAGAGAGTAGAATGATGGTTACCAGTATCTGGGAAGGGTAGTGGGCCTGGGAGGAGTTAGTGGGGGTGATTAATGGGTACAAAAATATAGTTAGAATAAATAATATCTAGTATTTGATAGCACAACAGGGTAATTACAGTCAAAACATATTGTACAATTTAAAATAACTGAAAGAGTATAATTGGAATGTTTGTAACACAAAGAAAGTATAAATGCTTGTGGTGAGATGAATAACCCATTTATCCTGATGTGATTATTACGTATTGTATGCCTGTATCAAAATATCTCATGTACTCTATAGATGTATACAGCTACTATGTAACCATAAGCATTTTTTAAAGGGCAAGGTGAAACAGCAAGCAGTGATGTGGAAGCTACAGAAAATAATCTGTAATATCTAACTAAGATCATTAATGAAGGTGTCTATACTTTTCAATGGAGACAAAATTGCCTTCTATTGGAAGAAGATGCCATATAGGACTTTCCTGGCTATAGAGGGGAAGTCAATGTCTGGCTTTAAAGCTTCAAAGGACATGCTTACTCCCTTGTTACGGCCTATTGCATATGGTAACTTCAAGTTGAAGCAGATGCTCTTTTCCTATTCCAAAACACTTGCAGGTTAAAAATTATGCTAAATTTACTCTACCCATGCTGTATAAACTAAACAACGAAGCCTGATGACCATACTTCTGTTTATAGCATGGTTTGCTGAATGTTTTAAGTTCACTGATGAGACCTACTTGCTCAGAAAGGAAAAAAAAGTTTCCTTTCATAACATTATTGGTCATTGACAATGTCTCTAGCCACCCAAGAATGCTAATGGACATATGTGAAGAGATTAATCTTTTCATGCCTGTTAACACAACATCCGTTCTGTAGCCAGTGCCTCAAGAAGTAATTTTGACTTTTAAGTCTCATTATTTAAGAAATACTTTCATAAGGCTATAGCTGCCATAGATAGTCATTTATCTGATGGATCTGGGCAAAGTCAACTGAAAATCTTCTGGAAAGAAATCACCATTCTAGATGCTATTATAAACATCTATAATTTGGGGAAGAGAACAAAATATCTACATTAACGGGAGTTTAGAAGAAGTTGATTCTTACCCTCATGAATACCTTTGAGTAGTTCAGGACTTCAGTGGAAAAAGTAATTGCATATGTGGTGGAAATACCAAGAGAACTAGAATTAGAAACGGAGCTTGAAGATGTGACTGACTTGCTACAATGTCATGATAAAACTTGAACAAGTGAGGAGTTGCTTTTTATGGAAGAGCAAAAAAAGTAGTTTCTTGAGATTAAATATACACCTTGTGAAGATGCTGTGAACATTTTGAAATTACAACAAAGGATTTAGAATATGAATTAAATTTGATAAAGCAGTATCAGGGATTGAAATAATTGACTTCAATTTTGTTAAGTAGTTCTACTTTGAGTAAAAAACTATTAAACAACATCACATGATAGACTAAAATCTTTCATGAAAGGAAGGGGTCTATTCATGTGGCAAACTTCATTGTTGTCTTGCTGTAAGAAATTGTCACAGCCACCCCAGACTTCAGCAACCATCACCCTGATAAGTTATCAGCCATCAATTTTGAGGCAAAACTCTATACTGGCAAAAAGTTTATGACATACTGAAGGCTCAGAGGATCATTAGCATTTTTAGCAATATTTTTAAATTGAAATATGTATTTTTAGACAATGCTTTTGCATACTTACAGACTATGGTATAATATAAATATAACTTATATATACACTGGGAAAGAAAAGATTCATGTGATTTATTTTATTGTGATATTTACCTCATTGCAGTGGTCTAGAACTAAATCCGTATCTCTCCAGGATATGCCTGTATCTTTACCTTATTGCATATTTTTGGTATCTTTGTTGAATATTAGTTGACTATGTATGTGTGGGTTTATTTCTGGTCTCTGTATTCTATTTTGATTACTATATCTTTGTAAAATAATTTGAACTCAGGGTGATGCCTTTGGCTTTATTCTTCTTAGTATTGATTTAGCTATTTGAGGTGTTTTGTGGTTCCTTAGGAATTATACACTTATTTTTCTTATTTATATGACAAATGCCTTTTGAATTTTTAATGGTATTGCATTCAATCTATACAGCTTTGGATAGCATGGGCTCTTTAACAATATTGGTTCTTCTGATCCACAGATGAAAATATTTTTCCCTTAATTTGTGTCTTCTTCAATTTCTTTCATCAATATCTCATAGAGTTGGTGTACCTATCTTTCACTTCCTTGGTTAAATTTATTCTTAAGTGTACTTTTATGCTATTGTAAATCAGATTCTTTTCTTTATTTCTGTTTTTTTTTGGATAGTTTATTGTTGATATATGGAAATGCTACTGACTTTTGTATGTTGGTTTTGTATCCTGCAACTTTGCTGAATTCATTTATTAGTTCTAACTACTTTTGGTGGAGTCTTAACAATTTTCTATATACAAGATTATGTCATATGCAAACTGAGACAATTTTCACTTTTTTCCCTCTGATTTAAATGCCTTTTATTTGTTTATTGCCTAATTGCTCTGGCTATTCCTATACTGGTTAGTAGTGGCGAGAATGGACATCCTTGTATCATTCTCAATCTTATGGGAAAAACTTTCAGCTTTTCACTACTAAATGTGAAGTTAGCTATGAGCTTTTCTCAAATGCCATCTATTATCATGAGGTTCAGTTTTTATAGATAGTATTTTGAGAATTTTTATCAGGAAAGATTATTGAATTTTGTCAAATGCTTTTCTGCATTGCTTGAGATGATCATATGATGTTTGTCTTTCATTCTGTTAATGTGGTGTATCATATTTATTGATTTGCATATGTTAAAGCATCCTTGCATCCCTGAGATAAAGTCCACTTGGTCATGATGTATGATCATTTTCACTTGCTATTTAATTTGGTTTGCTAGTATTTTGTTGAAGATTTTTATATCTATGCTCATCAATATACTGGCTTACAGTTTTCTTGTATTGTTCTTCTGTATCTTAGATGTTGGTCTAATCTCTTGCTTACTGCAGTTATTCATTTGTAAGCACAGGTGAGAATACATCTTTTGGGCAGAAGATTTCACTACTAGTAGAGTTACTATAGACAAGTCCAGAGAAGATTTTAAAAACTTCAGCTTAGGTGGTGAACTGAAAAACAAGTTTAAAACCCACCACAATGTTCACCATACTGTGAATACGGACACACGCACACACACACACACAGACACAGACACACACACACCCTAAAAACAAAATAGCAAGAAAAATCAAAACAAATAAACCTACAAAGCTTTTTAAAGCCAATTACCTCATTTTAGTTGCCGAAATGAATCAGAAGTTTTCTAGTCAAGAAAAAATATGGTTGACAAATTATTATGTTCTATGTAATATTTTACATACTTTACATTTACCATCTTAATGACATGTACAGACTGTTTTAAAAAAAAGTTTAAGAATGGAGATTTAATAAAACTACATTTTTTAACATTATGAATTTTTTTAGACACTTAAATTTACCATTAGCCTCATTAGAACTAAAGTTCAGGGCTCCAGTTTATTTTTTATTTATTTATTTATTTATTTATTTATTTATTTATTTATTTGAGACGGAGTCTGGCTCTGTCGCCCAGGCTGGAGCGCAGTGGCGCAATCTCGGCTCACTGCAAGCTCCACTTCCCAGGTTCACGCCATTCTCCTGCCTCAGCCTCTCCGAGTAGCTGGGACTACAGGCGCCCGCCACCACGCCCAGCTAATTTTTTGTATTTTTAGTAGAGACAGGGTTTCACCGTGGTCTCGATCTCCTGACCTCGTGATCCGCCCACCTCGGCCTCCCAAAGTGCTGGGATTACAAGCATGAGCCACTGCGCCTGGCCTAGTTTATTTTTTTCTTCACTATCTTATCCCTTTCACCAAGTGCCCAGGACACTGAAAGTGGTGATAATTGTTGAAGGAAGTAATATAAAACCAGGTTAATATATCATAGTCAAATGTAATAACACCTACAATGATTATACATATTTTCCAAAAACAGGTTTAATTTTATTGAAGGTATTCTGTTTCAAACTCCATCTTCAATTAGTTTTTATATAAATGACATTCATTCTCAAAATTCCAGGCAAATAGATTTTAACACACTGCTCATTCAAGGGTCAGAACTCCATTTGATGATAAGACTACCACTGTAGCATTGGATGTGAAGAGCAATATTTGAAAAAGAGATGTGAATACTCCCATCAGACAATGAAAAGCAACGGAAGAAAATTTATTGAACATCCCAAGTATAATTGAACCACTGATAATATTTACTGGTGCATTTAAAGAAATGATTTAACCAATTTACTTCCTTACAGCCACAGAGTGAGATGCAAGTTGTCGTTACTGTTTTATACATAAGAAAATTGTGACTTAGAAAAGTGAGAAGTCATACAGGTACTTAAGTGGTGGGTTTGGATTCAAGCTCTTAAGTGACTTCAAGCCAAGGACTTGTTCAAATTTTGCATTTGTGTTATACTACATGTTTCTTTCCAGATTAAAAGAAAACACTTTTATAAATGGTATACACTGTTTTGATTCTCTATGCCATTAATATCTTCTGCCAATATTTGTTAAAAAAACTCAGCCTCAATGTCAAAGTTTCTTGAATTTTTAACGATTTCCTATATACAAGTTTATGTCATATGCAAACTGAGATGATATTTTAAATAAAACGCTGCCTATTTTATTACTCAGTATACATTCATAACCTTCTTGTACTATAATTATTTAATCATCCATACATATCTCTATCAAATTTTGTTCTGTCTAAACTATAATTTTTTAAAAATATTGTATTTACTTCCTATGTTCCTTCTTTTTGTCTGTCTCTTTGAATTTAGCTACTATAAGGTCAAATATTGACATTTTTGCAGGAAAATTTGTAATGTTTATGGAATAGATTCTTCTTTTAGGTCTGATATGCAAAGAGTTTAGAGATCATCACTCCCATTATAAAGCTAAACGATCTGAAAATTGATCACTTTTCCTGGACTCCTCAGAGAGCTGAGTTTGCAGAGCAAACTGCCATCCGGAAATTTGAAGGGAGAGACAAATCTAGATAGTCACAGATGAGATTTTCTTCCCTGGAGCAGAAATTATTTAACTATAAACTGGTAGAACTTTCAAATAGAAATTCTGATACATTTTTGGATACTAATTGTGGACTTGCTTGACGGTAAGAAACTGCTATGGTCGCACTTTGAAGAGGCCTTAGACATTCATGAGTTTTTTTCTCCAGGAATTTCCCTAGGGTTTTCAAGGTGAAGAGCCAAGAGAGTTCCCCTCATGGCTCTTTCAGGGGAAGGGAGGAGTAACCCTTTTTAAATGTGGTACCAGATAATTCTCCATAACGATGCCTATGCTCCAGGATAAAAGTCTTTATCTTACCTGGAAGAAAGGCATTTCCCTCATTCCAGACCCTTCTAGCCTTCCTCTCTTACTTAAAAGAGGAATCATTTGTGAAGGTCACAGCCCAGGGATACAGGCTCACTAAGAAACAGAAATTTAATTATAAGATTATAGAATACTTATCTTTCTGCACACATTACCACCGCACCATCATCATTACATCATAATAACAGTGGATTACAGCTGAAAAAGCTGCAAGTTGCCAACTCTACTTGAGGAGGAACGTTGAGGAAGCCCAATGATTATATGAAGATTTAAAAAGAGGGATAGCAACAAAAGCACTTGAAGCTTCTGGCACCTAACGCTGTAGCAAATATTGAACGCAGAGCAACAACTAGCCATTCTAACAACAAACATCACAGCAAAGGCCTATTTATGTCAGTTAATATTACATATGATGTCACAGTGACACAGGAAATTTTCCCTGACCCCTTCATGGGCCTCGCCACAAGGGTGCTTCACTTACTCAGCCCACAGCTCTCAAGTCTTCATGGGAGAGGAAGCAAGCAGATGAGCGGATGTAGGAGCTGGGGCAAGTGCTTCTGGGCATCAGCAGGAGCAAAACTCCATGCGGGTCCCATGGTAGCATCTAGGCAGGGAGTACCCATGATCCTCAAAGCCCTAGAAGGCAAATTCTACAGAGCATTCTTTTAGCTTTGCTGTCCGCAGATGGCTTAAGTGTTAAACAGCTCACTGGGTCTTCTGCCTTTCCACGTGAGATGGTTGCTCTTCATCAGTGAGGAAAGAGGGTCAGTGTGACAGCCTTTAGCATCTGCACCCGTAGCAACCAAGCTTTTGTTCGGGGTTCAGGAAAAAGGTCATGTGAATGAATTGAAGGATAGTAAATGTGGAGATTTTATTGCCAATGAAAGTGGTTCTCAGCTGGAAAGGAGATGGAGTGGGAAGGTATCCTTCCTCTGAAGTTCAGCTGTCTCTGGCTGACTCTTCTCAAAAGTCCTGACATCAAGCTGTCCCTCTGAAATCAGGCTGTTTCTCTTTGATGTTCAACTGGTTCTTCTCTTCTCCCCATCTCTACTCTCTGACAGTGAAGCCCGGGTTTTTTATGGGTACAGCATGGGGGGCAGGGAGGATCATGGGTGGTTTTTGAAAAGGCAACCATTGGAGCAGGAAAACAGGAATACATGTCCTCAATTTGGGCTACAGTTCTAGGCTTGAGGGTGGGCTTTGCCAGGGACCCCACTTTTTCCTGTCTAGAATTTTCTTGCCTTCTGTCCCAAACAATAGTGACTGATATAAACCATATTTATGTAATACTATCAGACCATACACCATATATACCTTTAAACAAAAACAAAATTACAAATTTGCTGAAAAGAAAAGGAAAAGAAAACACAACCTTAATGGACAAAATAAATATCATAATTAGATTTAGATATAATACGGATTTTGGAATTATCAGACAGGGAGTTTCAAATAACCATAATTAATTATGGCAGTAATGGGAAAAGTAGAAAAAATACAAGAAGAAATTCATTATTTTATCAGAGAAACAGATTTTAAAGAAGAATCAAAAGGAAATGCTATAAATTAAAAGTAATAGAAATGAAAACACCTTTGATTTGCTCTCTGGTAGAATGACATGAGGAAAAAACACTATGCTTGAAGATATGCCAATAGAATCTTCCCAAATTGAAATGCAAAGAGAGAGATGTTGGAAATAAAGCTTGGAGTTGCAAAGAAAATGGACACTTAAACAAATAATTTCTCAGCAAGGCAAATTTACTTCTGCAGAAGGGTGCTTCTCACAAGTCTGTTTGTCCTGAGAGCACGCTGAACAAAGGATAGAAGGAGTTTTTATTTCTAATGCAGCTTGTCCCTGTCAGTGTGTCCTGCCTCCTTTGGCTGGAGTTGGACCACACAATTTAAGCTGAACCTGGTTGGCTAACTTGAAAAGTGCAGGAATGCAGTTGCACTGGAGAGAAGGACAGTTTTGACAGGAAGGGCTGTTGTGATGGGAGGGGTAATTTATCGAGTGGGTAGCAGATGTGGGCTCTGTAGAGAAGGACTGACAGGAGAGTTGTTTACTGAAACCAAGACAGGGAGGCACAAAGAGCAAGGAAGTTTGGCCTTGAAAGTAGAGAACAAAGAACAAGGAAACTAAACAAGTTAAACCTTTGAAGAGGAACTTTTTCTTGTATCTGAAAACTCCCCCCTTTTTAATTTTTATAAGTCTTCCTCTTCAAACCTTTTTAACATTTCTTGACTTTGTTGTTTTGCTTGGCCTTTTAAAAGAAAATGTTCATTTGAATAGGGAGGGGGGAATTGAGGGAGTTTTTGGTGAGAACTGTTTTAATAAGTTTTTGTATTAATCTCAAGGCACAGGGTATGATAGCACATCCTATGAAAATAAGTACACCTATGACAATTGCAAGGGAGGTTAGGATTGAGGACATGAGCCCTTTCCATTTACCAAACCTCTTTCCATAAAACTTGTGAAGGGGTCATTTGTCCCACAATTTTTGGCCAGTTTATTTGATAGTGAGGTGAGACCTTGTAGGGTTTTGGTAATTGTTCCATTGGAGCTGTGTTGTTGGGGATAAATGTACAACATTCGATTTTGATCATAACACAGACTCCACCTTTTTTTTTGCTAGTATCATGTTTAATGCTATTTTATTTTCCTAAGCCATTTGACTGATGGGTTTTAATTGTTCAGTGATTCCTTTAGTAGCATCCCTGGTATAATTAACAAATTGTTGTTGATTGTAATATATGTAATTTGTCCAATCTACATTTTTGTTTATTGTTGATCACCTGAACAACATGGACTCAAACCCTGTAGCTATTGGATTTTGAGCTTTAAATTCATCTGGTACCTGTCGTGGGACTCCCAAGCATCTATGTAAATGTGAGTGTTAAAAGATCTGGATGGGGTGCTTCTTCTAACTCAGTGGTGATTTTCTTGCTTACTGTGTTGGCAGAATGCCAGGGTGAAAGGGATGGTCAATTGGACTAGAGCATAAGTGCTGCTCCAATTATTTAGCATAGAACTCCACCATACCACCATACATCTGCTCGGGAGTGAACAAGAGCAGCTAGACTGGAAAGTCTTAGTTTCATTTCACTCTTTTAGGTCTCTGAGAGACGTCAGTTTCTCCCCCTGTCATGAGAGACATGAGGTAAAATTAACATCTGAGGCTGTAGGCTTGATGGCTATCAGGGGCTGGCCAGCAGAGCCTTTGACTTCAGGAAATAGTAGTGAGAGAGTCTTGTACACCTTACTACCCCAGGATATGAGGTTTTGAAAGAGACTTATCATGCAGCTCATGCCCAATTGGTGAGAGGACCGTCCATGTGGGAAAGGGACTTCTGGCCTGCCTGCTGCACAAGCATAACAGTCACTTTTATTTAATTTGGGAATAGAATATTTACTCCATTCCAACCAGGCATTTGTATCTTCATATCATGTTTCCACTGATAAAGTTTGTTCTAAATCTCTAATTTCTACAATATTGACTAAGGCTTTGTTGTTGGAAATAATAGCAGTTTGATCAAGAGAAGGTTCTGGGGAAGGAGAAAGGAAAGGGGGTGGAAGATCAATAAAGCTTATTTTAAAAGATCCTATTGGGTCTGTCCTGGAATGAAAATTAGCTCTTAGGCCATAGAAGTGACTTAGAGTGGGGTTAGTGTTGGTGGAGGTGGGGACAGTGATGGAGATTTGCAGAGGATTACACTGATGAAGCTGACAATTAGAGGGAGTTACTCTTTTGGTAAAGTGGATTTAGGGTTTTCGATCAATGCAGCCTCTTCTTGGGGAGGTCCAGCCTGATATTTGGTGGTCCAGATTACATCTCCCCAACCATAGCAGAACCTTCATTCAGCGCTTCGTGCAATTCTGGTATAAGTGTCACTATTATAGGCAGATTTTTTTATTCTAGAGGGGCAGAGATACTTGTCAATAGAGGATAGCTTTCTTTGGTTTTGGAGATCCCCACAGGGCAGAATGAGATAAGCATCAAAAGTGATAACTTGAGGTAGGCTTGATCTAGTTACATTAATAATCAGATGACTAGCTGTAAAGTGAGGAAAGGTGACAGAATAATATAGTAGATACAAGAGGGTTAGGTTTTTCTTAGCTTTAGTTTGGTAGAGCTTTCCCCTGGAATGATGGCCCATAATTCTGTAGATGGTGATGCTTTCTTGACTCGGGTACGATGAGTCCATCCTTTCTCTGCTGTTCAGACTGTGGTTTCAGTGGTCAGGAGCACTAGGTAAGGTCCTTCCCAAGCTGGTTCGAGTTTTTCTTCTTTTTACTCATCAATGAGGACATGATCTCCAGGGGTGGCACCTGTGCTAGGAGACTTTTGGTCTTAAGAGAAAGTGGAAGATAGATCAAGTATATAATTTTTGAGGTACTGATCTTTTGTTTCAAATGTAGGAGCGTCAGTGGTGGATGTAAATAAGGAAGCCCATATATCACTTCATAAGTGAACAAGTCGATATCTTTTCTAGGTGTGGTTTTGATTTTTAACAAGGCAATGGGATGACATTTAATCCAGGGTAAACGGGTCTCTAGGACTAATTTAGTTAGGTGGCTTTTTAGAGTGTGGTTCATTTTTTTCTATTTTTCCTGAGGAAGATGGATGCCAAGGGATATGGTATTCCCATTTTATGTCAAGCACCTGGGCTAACTTTTTAATCACATGGGCTGTGAGATGAGTTCCATTCTCTGAATTACTGTTCTCTGTCACTCAAAACCTGGGTATGACTTTTTAATTAATGCTTTAACTACATTACTGGTTGTTGCACTTGAGAAGGGGATGGCTTTTACCCAGTGAGTAAAGTGGTCTACTGTTACCAATAAGTACTTCAGGTGACCAACTGGGGACATTTTAGTGTAGTCAATTTGAACACTTTGGAATGGCCTTAGGCCTGGATCCCTTCCCCAGAGGGGTGATTTTTTAAACTTTGCTTATTAGTTTTCTTACATATCAAGCAACTGATTGTAACCTCTTTGGGTAGGGTATAGATTCCTATACACCTATAAACTGAAAACTGCATCACACATAGCTTGGGGTCCCCAATGGGTTTCTTGATGTAGTTGAGACAAGATCTCCCTATTCTTCGGAGGTCGTAAGTGGAATGATTTCTTTCTTTTCCTCTCATTCAGGATATTCACTCTTAAAATGACCTACTCCACATTTGAAACATTTATTTTGTCCTTCCACTTTTCCTATTTTTGGGTTCCCTGGCTCTGCCTTCTTATGCTCTTTGTATGGCCCAGCAAGTGGGGGCTTAAATTTTTTATGATTCCTGGGTCCTTGGATACTTTATTTAGATGCATGTGGCCTTTGGGTGATGGAGAGTAGTATCAGTGGTCTCTATTTTCTGGGACCCCCTCTTGGAAAGTAGAGAGTATAATTTTTCCTTTTTTTTTGTTTTTTTCTCATCCTTTCTTATATATACTTTTTGAGCTTCCCTTAGAAGTTCTATGGATTTATTTTTTTCAATTTTCTCTCTTTTGTAATTTTTTGAGATGTCTGGTCAACTATCAGCAACAAAATGAAGCTTTAACATTCCTTACCCTGGAGGATCTTCTAAATCTAGGCCCACATGTTTTCTCATTTTTTGTTTAAGTCTATCTTAGAATTCTATAGGTCCTTCATCTTTCCCTTGTTGTATATCGAATACTCTGGGCAGGTTTTGGGTCAGGGGAACTGACTTCTGAATCTTGTTAATTATCATTTCCCTAAGTAAGGTCTTTCATGTTTTTCTGGTGAGCTGTGTTATTGTCCCACTGGGGGTCTTGGGCTGGGAATTTTTTATCTATTGCAGGAACATTTTGACCAGGAGGATGTTCACATTTCCAGACTACCATAGCAGCCCTGAGAATCATGCTTCTTTCCTCCCCTGAAAAGAAGATGCCCAGGATGGACATTAACTCGGCCCAAGTGTACAGTTGTGGCCTCCAAAATGAATTAATTTGATCTGCTACCCCATAAAGGTTACCTAACAATGGCTTGAGTTCTTTCTTTAAATTTTGGACTTTTGAGCTGGTTAAGGGTGTATTTACAAAGCCAATACCTCCTCCTCTAAGGGGCACTTCCCTTAAGGGGAAGAGGGTTGGAGCTGATTCCTTAGAGGTGAAGGGGAAAGGGAAGTTTTGGATATCCTTTTTACATTGTTCTATCTCACACTGCAGCTTTCCTGGGGGAGGCACATGCTCAAGCCTGTGGCTAGGGGAAGCATGGGGCATTGATTCAGGGTTATATGTCAGAGGAACTGAGTGAGGGGATTCCTGTGTGTCTGCTTGGAGTGGGGGATTTGGTGGAGGCAGGTGGTCTACTGGGTTCTAGATGTTAGTGGGCTGTTTAGGGGTAGAGACCTCACTCCTTTCAGAGGAGTTGGCTTCTGGCTTGCCCCCTATAGCCTTTAGGGGGTAAAGGAGGACAGGTCCCTGCCACCAACACAAGACATCATCTATTTCCTCCTGGGAGATGGGACTTTTGTCATTGACATACTCTATTAAAAGTTGAAAAATCTGAGGGCTTCCATTCCAAGATGGCCAAATAGGAACAGCTCCAGTCTGCAGCTCCCAATGTGATTGACACAGAAGACAGGTGATTTCTGCATTTCCAAATGAGGTACCTGGTTCATCTCATTGGGACTGGTCAGAAAATGGGTGCAGCCCACGGAGGGCAAGCCGAAGCATGGTGGGGCATAGCCTTACCTGGAAAGCGCAAGGGGTCGGGGGACTTCCTTTTCCTAGCTAAGGGAAGCCTTGATAGACTATACGAGGAAAATCGGGACACTGCTACCTAAACACCTTGCTTTTCCAAAGGTCTTAGCATACGGCACACCAGGAGATTACAACCTGCGCCTGGCTCAGAAGGTCCCTCGCCCATGGTGCCTTGCCCACTGCTAGTCCAAGATTGAACTGCGAGGCTGCAAGCTTGGCTGCGGGAGGGGCGTCCGCCATTGCTGAGGCTTGAGTAGGTTAACAAAGTGGCCGGGAGGCTCAAACAGAGTGGAGCCCACCACAGCTCAACGAGGCTCGCCTGCCTCTGTAGACTCCACCTCTGTGGGCAGGGCATAGTTGAACAAAAGGCAGCAGAAACTTCTGCAGACTTAAACATCCCTGTTGGACAGCTCTGAAGAGAGCAGTGGTTCTCCCAGCATAGTGTTTGAGCTCCGAGAATGGACAGACTGCCCCCTTAAGTGGGTCCCTGACACCCTGTGTAGCCTAATTGGGAGACATGTCCCAGTAGGGGCCGACTGACACCTCATACAGCTGAGTGTCCACCTCATACAGCTGAGTGTCCCTCTGAGATGAAGTTTCAGAGGAAGGATCAGGCAGCAATATTTGCTGTTCTGCAATATTTGATGCTCTGCAGCCTGCGCTAGTGATACCCAGGCAAATAGGTTCTGGAGTGGACCTCTAGCAAACTCCAACAGATCTGCAGCTGAGGGACCTGACTGTTAGAAGGAAAAGTAACAAACAGAAAGGAATAGCATCAACATTGATAAAAAGGACATCCACACTAAAACACCATCTGTGGGTCACCATCATCAAAGAGCAAAGGTAGACAAAACAATAAAGATGGGGAGAAACCAGAGCAGAAAAGCTGAAAATTCTAAAAACCAGAGTGCACATTCTCCTCCAAAGGATTGCAGCTCCTCGCCAGAAATGGAACAAAGCAGGAAGGAGGATGACTTTGAGAAGTTGAGAGAGGAAGGCTTCAGAAAGTTGGTAACAACAAACTTCTCAGAGCTAAAGGAGGATGTTCAAACCCATCGCAAGGAAGCTAAAAGCCTTGAAAAAAAATTAGACAAATGGCTTACTAGAATAAGCAGTGTAGAGAAGACCTTAAATGACCTGATGGAGCTGAAAACCATGGCACGAGAACTACGTGATGCTTACACAGGCTTCAGTAGCTGATTCAATCAAGTGGAAATAAGGGCATCAGTGATTGAAGATCAGATTAATGAAATGAAGTGAGAAGAGAAGTTTAGAGAAAAAAGAGTAAAAAGAAATGAACAAAGCCTCCAACAAATATGGGACTATGTGAAAAGACCAAATCTATTTTGGATTGGTGTACCTGAAAATGATGGGGAGAATGGAACCAAGCGGGAAAACACTCTTAAGGATATTGTCCAGGAGAACTTCCCCAACCTAGCAAGGCAGGCCAACATTCAAATTCAGGAAATACAGAGAACACACAAACATACTCCTTGAGAAGAGCAACCCCAAGACACATAATTGTCAGATTCACCAAAGTTGAAATGAAGGAAAAAATGCTAAGGGCAGCCAGAGAGAAAGGTTGGGTTACCCACAAAGGGCAGCTCATGAGACTAACAACTGATCACTCGGCAAAAACTCTACAAGCCAGAAGAGAGTGGGGGCCAATATTCAACATTCTTAAAAAAAAGAATTTCCAACCCAGAATTTCATATCCAGCCAAACTAAGTTTCATAAGTGAAGGAGAAATAAAATCCTTTACAGACAAGCAAATGCTGAGAGATTTTGTCACCACCAGGCCTGCCTTATAAGAGCTCCTGAAGGAAGTGCTAAGCATTGAAAGGCATAACCAGTACCAGCCACTGCAAAAACATACCAAATTGTAAAGACCATCGAGGCTAGGAAGAAACTACATCAACTAATGGGCAAAATAACCAGCTAACATCATAATGACAGGATCAAATTCACACATAACAATATTAACCTTAAATGTAACTGGGCTAAATGCCCCAATTAAAAGACACAGACTGGCAAGTTGGATAAAGAGTCAAGACCCATCAGTATTCAGGAGACTCACCTCACATGCAGAGACACACATTGGCTCAAAATAAAGGGATAGAGGAAGAGCTACCAAGCAAATGGAAAGGAGAAAAAAGCAGAGGTAAAACAGACTTTAAACCAACAAAGTTGAAGAGTCAAAGAAGGCCATTACATAATGGTAAAGGGATCAATTCAACAAGAAGAGCTAACTATCCTAAATATATATGCACCAAATACAGAAACACACAGATTCATAAAGCAAGTCCTTAGAGACATATAAAGAGACTTAGACTCCCACACAATAATAATGGGAGACTTTAACACCCCATGTCACTATTAGGCAGATCAATGAGACAGAAGGTTAACAAGGACATCCAGGACTTGAACTGAGCTCTGCACCAACCAGACCTAATAGACATCTACAGAACTTTCCACCCCAAATCAACAAAATATACAATCTTCTCAGCACCACATCGCACTTATTCCAAAATTGACCACATAGTTGGAAGTAAAGCTCTCCTCAGCAAATGTAGAAGAACAGAAATCACAACAAACTGTCTCTCAGATCACAGTGCAATCAGATTAGAACTCAGGATTAAGAAACTCACTCAAAACCGCACAACTACATGGAAACTGAACAACCTACTCCTGAATGACTACTGGGTAAATAACAAAATGAAGGCAGAAATAAAGATGTTATTTGAAACCAATGAGAGCAAAGACACAACGTACCAGAATCTCTGGGACACATTTAAAGCAGTGTGTAGAGGGAAATTTATAGCACTAAATGCCCACAAGAGAAAGCAGGAAAGATCTAACATTGACACCCTAACATCACAATTAAAAGAACTAGAGAAGCAAGAGCAAACACATTCAAAAGCTAGCAGGAAGGCAAGAAATAACTAAGATCAGAGCAGAACTGAAGGAGATAGAGACAAAAAAACCCTTCAAAAAATCAATGAATCCAGCAGCTGGTTTTTTGAAAAGATCAACAAGATTACTAATAAAGCAGAAAAAGAAGAATCAAATAGAAGCAATAAAAAATGATAAAGGGGATATTATCACCGATCCCACAGAAACACAAACTACCATCAGAGAATACTATAAACTCCTCTACTCAAATGAACTAGAAAATCTAGAAGAAATTGATAAATTCCTGTGCACATACACCCTCTGACGACTAAAGCAGGAAGAAGTTGAATTGCTGAATAGACCAATAACAGGCTCTGAAATTGAGGCAATAATTAATAGACTACCAAGCAAGAAAACTCCAGGACCAGATGAATTCACAGCCTAATTCTACCAGAGGTACAAAGAGGAGCTGGTACTGTTCCTTCTGAAATGATTCCAATCAATAGAAAAACAGGGAATTCTCCTTAACTCATTTTATAAGGCCAGCATCATCCTGATACCAAAGCCTGACAGACGCAACAAAAAAAGGATTTTAGACCAATACCCCTGATGAACATTGATGCAAAAATCCTCAATAAAATACTGGCAAACTGTATCCAGCAGCACATCAAAAAGCTTATCCACAAAGATCAAGTGGGCTTCATCCCTGGGATGCAAGGCTGGTTCAATATATGCAAATCAATAAACATAATCCATCACATAAACAGAACCAAAGACAAAAACCGCATGATTATCTCAATAGATGCAGAAAAAGCCTTCGATATAATTCAACAGCCCTTCATGCTAAAAACTCTCAATAAACTAGGTATTGGTGGAATGTATCTCAAAATAATAGAAGCTATTTATGACAAACCCACAGCCAGTATCATACTGAATGAGCAAAAACTGGAAGCATTCCCTTTGAAAACTGGCACAAGACAGGGATGCCCTCTCTCACCACTCCTATTCAACATAGTGTAGAAAGTTCTGACCAGGGCAGTCAGGCAAGAGAAATAAATAAAGGGTATTCAATTAGGAAAAGGGGAAGTCAAATTGTCCCTGTTTGCAGATGACATGATTGTATATTTAGAAAACACCATTGTCTCAACCCAAAATTTCCTTAAGCTTATAAGCAGCTTCAGCAAAGTCTCAGGATACAAAATCAATGTGCAAAAACCACAAGCATTCTTATACACCAATAACAGACAAACAGAGAGCCAAATCGTGAGTGAACTCCCATTCACAATTGCTTCAAAGAGAATAAAATACCTAGGAATCCAACTTACAAGGGATGTGAAGGACCTCTTCAAGGAGAACTACAAACCACTGCTCAACGAAATAAAAAGGGACACAAACAAATGGAAGAACATTCCATACTCATGGATAGGAAGAATCAATATTGTGAAAATGGCCATACTACCCAAGGTAATTTATAGGTTCAATGCCATCCCCATCAAGCTACCAATGACTTTCTTCACAGAATTGGAAAAAACTACTTTAAAGTTCATATGGGATGAAAAAAGAGTCAGCATTGCCAAGACAATCCTAAGCCAAAAGAACAAAGCTGGAGGCATCATGCTACCTGACTTCAAACTATACTACAAGCCTACAGTAACCAAAACAGCATGGTACTGGTACCAAAACAGAGATATAGACCAATGAAACAGAACAGAGCCCTCAGAAATAACACCACACATCTACAACCATCTGATCTTTGACAAACTTGACAAAAACAAGAAATGGGGAAACGATTCCCTACTTAATAAATGGTTCTGGGAAAACTGGTTAGTCATATGTAGAAAGCTGAAACTGGATCCCTTCCTTACACCTTATACAAAAATTAATTCAAGATGGATTAAAGACTTAAATGTTAGACCTAAAACAATAAAAATCCTAGAAGAAAACCTGGGCAATACCATTCAGGACATAGACATGGGCAAGGACTTCATGACTAAATCACCAAAAGCAATGGCAACAAAAACCAAAATAGACAAAAGAGATCTAATTAAACTAAAGAGCTTCTGCACAGCAAAAGAAACTTCCATCAGAGTGAACAGGCAACCTACAGAATGGGAGAAAATTTTTGCAATCTACCCATTTGACAAAGGGCTAATATCCAGAATCTACAAAGAACTTAAAGAAATTTACAAGAAGAAAACAACCCCATCAAAAAATGGGCAAAAGATGTGAACAGACATTTCTCAAAAGAAGACATTTATGCAGCCAACAGACACTTGAAAGAATGCTTATCATCACTCATCATCAGAGAAATGTAAATCAAACCACACTGAGATACCATCTCACACCAGTTAGAATGGCGATCATTAAAAAGTCAGGAAACAACAGATGCTGGAGAGGATATGGAGAAATAGCAATGCTTTTACACTGTTGGTGGGAGTGTAAACTAGTTCAACCATTGTGGAAGACAGTGTGGAAATTCCTCAAGGATCTAGAACTAGAAATACCATTTGACCCAGAGTTCCCATTACTGGGTATATATCCAAAGGATTATAAATCATGCTACTATAAAGACACATGCATACGTATGTTTATTGCAGCATTATTCACAATAACAAAGACTTGGAACCAACCCAAATGTCCATCAGTGATTGACTGGATTAAGCAAATGTGGCACATATACACCATGGAACACTGCAGCCACAAAAAAAAAGATGAGCTCATGTCATTTGTAGTGATATGTATGAAGTTGGAAACCATCATTCTGAGCAAACTATTGCAAGAACCGAAAACCAAACACTGCATGTTCTCACTTATAGGTGGGAACTGAACAATGAGAACACTTGGACACAGCGCAGGGAACGTCACACATGGGGGCCTGTCATGGGGTGGTTGTCATGTTGGTTGGGGGAGGCATAGCATTAGGGGTAAAACCTAATGTAAATAATGAGTTAATGGGTGCAGCAAACCAACACAACACATGTATACATATGTAACAAACCTGCACATTGTGCACATGTACCCCAGAACTTAAAGTATAATAATAATTGAAAAAAGTTGACAAATCCAATCTTATTTGACCCAAACATTGGCCAGAAAACTGAGGGTCTGAGGATGGGTCATTTGGTGCAAATGAAACAACAATATTTTATCATTTATTATTTGCTTTTTTTTTCTTGTGTTTAGTCCTTTCATTATCCCTCTTTTATTTTAGCATGAGGCCTAGGGGACTGTCAGGGGGAATTTTATTATCCCCTTGACCCTTTTTGTCTCCTACTTTAGCTGGGATATTTTCCATTTTGAAGGCTGCTGAGGCTCAAGCCCTCATATTAAGGATTTCTTGTCCTCTCTTCTCTAGAGACTGGCTGAGGCTTAATCTCTCATATTAGGAATTTTTTTTACTTCCCTTGTCTTAGATGCTTAACCCACCCAACTGGAGGTATCTTGATGTCCCAACCAAGGAATACTTTACTGCCACCAAGGCTTTTCTTGCCTTGGAATGTCCTGACCAAGAAATACTTCATGACCTCCATGGCTTTTCTTACCTTGGTCCTCACCAAGAAATACTTCACTGCCCCCATGGCTTTTCTTACCTTGATCTGTGCACAGAATTACCTGGTCACCATGTTATATTTGTAGGCTTTCTCTCCCTGTGTTGCTGAGAGTCCGGTTTTATTCGTCATGCCAGGTGGGTCTTGATCTCTTACCCCTGTGGCCACCACAGTGAGGCAGTGGGATGTGTCTCATCATGAGAGATGACCAGAGACCCCACCCCAGAGGAGAATGGGTTCCCAGGCAGATCCCCAAAGTTGTTGGAAATAAAGCTCAGAGTTGCAAAGGAAACGAGCACTTAAATGAAGAATTTCTCAGCAAGGGAAATTTACTTCTGCAGAAGGGCGCTTCTCACAGATCTGGTCACCCTGAGAGCACACCAAACAAAAGAGGGAAGGGGTTTTTATTTCTAATGCAGCTTGTCCCTGCTGCTGTGTCCTGCATCCACTGGCTGGAGTTGAACTGCACAGTTTAAGCTAACTGGTTGGCTAACTTGAAAAGCACAGGAATGTGGTTACATTGGTGAGAAGGACAGTTTCATGGGAAAAGGGACATTGTGACAGGTGGGGTAATTTATAGAGTAGGTAGCAGATGTGGACTCTGTAGATATGGACTGACCGAAGGGTTTTTTACTGAAGCCAAGACAGGGAGGCACAAAGAGCAAGAACATTTTGCCTTGAAAGTAGAGAACAAAGAACAAGGAAACTAAACAAGCCTAACCTTGAAGAAGAACTTTTTCTTGTATCTTACCAGAGAGAAGAGAACAAAGCAGAATGAATGGATGTCCATAAACTATGAGACAACTTTAAAGATTTTATAGACCCATAACTGAAATACTAAAAAAAGAAGAAAGATTTAAAAAGAAGCAATATTTTAAGTAATATTAGGTAAAATTTTTTCAAAATTAATGACAGGTAGCAAACTACAGATCTAAGAAGCTCCAAGGACACAAGCGGGTTAAAGAGATAATTTTGGCAAATCAATTATATCTATCCATCTATTAATATGTTTATATATTAATAATTTTGGCAAAATATACTTCATACAGAATGAATAAGTTTTTTTTAATGGTGAACTCAGGTGGTAGGAGACATCTTAGTTCCTAAAGAGACCGACTTAATATAAAATAGTATAGTAAAAGGAGTGTTTTTGTGACATTGAGGTCAAATTTGATTTAATTTAATTGTAGGACTTGTTGTTGTTTGGTCAGTTAGTATAAAGAAAAATCTTTACAGTCACAATAGCAAAAAAACAAGTGTGCAATAAAACTTTTTAGTTTACTGCTTTTTAATTTTGTCTGTAATTTTTATCATAATTTTATGTGTTATTTGAAAGCAAACAAACGTGAAGATGTTATGTCAAATGTTATATACTTTTATGCATCTATTAATAGTTAAAAATAGACACTTTAGTTTATAATTATTTATATTTATGCTTTAAATAATTGTGTATAATTATTCAGATTTATATTATAATACCACTTAAAACCGTTTAAATGCTAATAAAAATAAAACCAATTAAGCCTTTGTACTCCGGCACACACTTTTTAATCTCTTTGTCATTTTAAGAACAGAAGAGAATCAGTTGCTCTCAGTGTTCACAGAAATCCCTGTAAAGTAAGTCTTTACTTCTGACTTCACCCATGGGACATTTTAAAATTTCCCAGTTATTTTCATGTTTGCTAGTTACTCTGAGAGAAAATGAAGACTAATACATCTGAAACCCTTGCTGGGGTGATTGTTTCTCTTCCTGTGATTTCCAGCGATCCCTGTAGACAGAACACACAGAATTATTTCATGCTTCATCTAAAGGCCATTATCCACACCTGAATTGATATATTTTTTAAACTTCTTCATTCTGAGAAACACATTTGGGGAAACTGACATATTGAATATCGTCAATAATTCCTTCTACTTTAATAGCTGTGATAACATGAGAGAAAGATGAAGCTTCTTTCCTTGAGGAAATAATATTTGAGTAAACATCTATTATTTTATTTTTCTCTATTTTTCATTGTCTTGTTTCCTTATTGGCTAAAACAAGTGCCAGCAGTAATTTTCACTAGTAGAGCTAGGGACACCAAGAGGAATAAAAAAATAGGGATGAATAGCTGCCGAAAGTGCTTCGTTAGACTCCTTTCCACCTGGAAATCTGGATCCTGAGTGTTCTGTCTCCAGGTGCCTTGTCTTGGCTCTTGTCACGAAGTATTTCTGACATGAGACGATTTGAAACTTCACATGACCAATTAAAATAGCCTCAACTGCCTATTTAGTGAGATTTGCTTAATATACTCAGAAGAGTTAGTGCTAGTAACCAGAATAATACATTCTTTTGTCATATACAAATAGACAAGCCAGGACAGAGTATGTGACACTGAATATTGTCTGTAAAACTGACTTTTAGCTTTTATGTGTGAATTGTTCAGGCTCTAAAAGTGACACTGATACCACAAATAGGAGATAAGTGAAATGATTATGGAAGAATATAATCAATAAGCAATGAACAGTAATTATTTATTGGACAATAAATCAATAGGAGCAGCTTGTGCACATTTTCATATTGTCACACACATAACAGATAACTAGGCATAATCCATAGAAAGCTAAATCCTATCGCCCCAAATAAGTGACTGATTTCATAAATATTTATGTGTTCAGTATATCAACTTGGCATGAACTCCTTCTGAATTAGTGATATCCTACATGGTCTATTCCTGATAATATCCTGTAGTCTATTTGTGAAGGTTTAAAAATTATGCTATTTATTTCATACTAAATGTAAGCATCCTGGCATTGTTGTGAATATATCTTGTTAACTTATATGTGTCAAATTATTTACAGATTCAGAAAAACAATCATTTGTCAGCAGACCCGCATGATAAGACATACCAGAAAAGTCCTTCCGACTGGAAGAGAATTACTTCAAGTGAAAATTCAGATTTACAGGAAGAAGAAAGGCAAAAATAATAAATACGTGTGTATATGTAAAAACTATTTTTCTCTTTTTTGATTTATTTAAATCAAGAAATTGAGTTATTTAATGAAAATATAATAAAAATATGCTTTGAGATTTATAATAAACATCAATGTACAAGACACTGATAGAATAGAGATTGATGGATATCAACAGACGTACTTGTTGTTTCTCATATTATAAGTGAAATGATATGCATATGATAGGTAAAATGGTATAATATTAATTCAAATTAAATTGGGAAAAGTTCATTTATATAGTGATTCCTAGAAAAGCAACTGATGGTGGGAGGCAAAGAAATATAGTAGTATGTCCAGACAAAGCATAAAAAATACTGAATTAGTTGAATTACTGATTTTAAAAACTTAGTCATTCAAAATAATCAGGAAAAGAGAACTTAAAATAAGTGAGGTATGTACCAAGTACCATTATCCTCATTTTACAGATAAAGATACTGATACCAAGTGAAGTTAAAAAATTCGCCCAAGATTAAATAATTATTTAGTGTAAATTCTGTGATTTAGAGACCTGGCTTATCCCAATTATGCTTGATCTTTAAACAATTCTGAATAAACATTTTAATTATAATTGTAACTGAAGAAAAATATAGGATTTGACTGGATATGATTTGATTATAAATATCTCTGCTGAAAAAACTTTTATATAAAATGTGAAATAAAGTTGATTTAGGTAAACTCTTATTCTGCTTTTCTTTTATTGCTGCCTTTTCTTTCTGCTTCTTAATTTTTATTCAAAAAGCAGTCATTTAAACAGTATAATAAGGTCACATAACTATATGCCAATAGAAAAGAAAAAAATAACAAAAATTTTAAAATCATGCAAACCAAAAGTAATAGAAAAATACAAGAAAACAAGGAATACAGGAAACAAGTAAAATATAAATAATAGGAGTATAAATAGATCTAATCATATTAATAGTTACACTGAATGTAAATTTACTCCCAATTCAAAATTAGATGGCAAGATTATCAGAGTAGATTAAAATATGAAATACCCAACTCTGTGATATCGTCAACAGCTCCATTTTAAATATAAAGACACTGATACTTTAAAAGTAAAAGGATAGGGAAAATGTATGTAATAGAAACACTAGTTATAAAAAAGAAAATGTGACCATATTCATATTAGAGAAACTATATTTAAAGACAAATGGTATCACTAGAGATAAAGAGGGTCATTTCACAGTTATTAAAGCGCCACTTTTTCCAAAAGACACAATAATCATATAAGAAGATATGCTTAATAGAACTTTCAAACATAAAATAAAAACTGACAAAGTACAGGACTGAATAGACAAAATTTATAATTATCATTCAAGATTTTATCTTTCCATTTTAGGAATGAATGGTATAAGAGTAGACAAAATGTAAAGGACATCTTTTTTCAGACATGACAGAGTAATTATTATGCTCGGTTTCCTACTAGCAGCAACTACAAAAATAGCAAAATATATCAGGCACAGTTTTTAGTCATGGGAAACAGAAATTTTAAGATGGCAATTGCTAAAAGAAAGTAAATTCATAAGATGAACCCTACGATTACCCCAGTCAATGACCTGTGAACAATTTCTCAAATCAAAACTTTGCCATTCTGTTGAGCTAAGGAGGCATGTATCAGAATTTGCGGCTGCTGAAGTGTTTGGAATTTGGGAGATAGGGCACTTAGAAAAAAAGAAGAATGAGACACAGGAAAGCAGTCTGGGGGTTTCCCTCAGTTCTTAGTTGAGGGGTAGGCTGTGTAAATGCAGAGCAAAATCATATAATGTTAATAAAAGCGGCTACTGTGAGGTTGTGAGCAGAAAATCAATACCAGAGGGCACACATTATGAAACGTTTGTTCTAGCAGGTAGTTACTACTCAAGATAGATCTCTTTGAATTGCTTATCTTACTTTTCCAGTAGAGCTTGTCCACATTTCTTAGAGCAAATAATCAGAGATGGAAAATGACTTAGTTTCATTGCTGGCTTTTTTTAAAAAAAATAACAAAGGTCATAACTTCCTTGGGAATAAAATCAATTAAAGACACAGATGGCTTCTTCTAAAACTCGGTGTTTCTTGCAATCATCAGAGACAGTTGTCTTTTCAATGCATGCAGATTGCTCAGGAAACAAACAACCCCTTTGCAGATTGCTATAGAAACACAATTAAATAAGGTTCTAGAGACACTTAAGATCTCCATCTACTGGGGCTTTTGAGATTAATTCCTCTGAAAAACTTTCCATCTATGCTTCTTTAATGAGGTTTCTGTTACCACTAAAATGTAAGAGTCCCTTGACCATTCATAATCTCATACACTCATTACCACATAGACTTGGCTTCTTCTCTTTGGCACACATTCCCCCACTTCACATCTAAGAAAATGAGCACACAGACTAAATTCCTGTCTTAACCATCTGTAAAGCTTATTCTCTGATAGATAAATATTGTTATATGTAGTTGATTTCATTACTGCATACTTACTCCATCTATTATTCCCAGTTAAATCTCCTTTCCTTTTGGCATATTCTTTGCTCTGTGGCTTCTCAGGACGGCCTCTCACCTACATCACATGTACCTCAGTATCAATACATGAGTTCAGTCATACTCACTTTACAATACCACTCCATATAATCCTAATACTCTTTCTTTATATATAATACTCTCTTTATAATCGTAATACTCTCTCTCTCTCTCTCTCTCTCTCTCTCTATATATATATATATATATAGTCTCTCTATATATACAGTCATCTAGTCATTATTGCTCCCTATCCAGCTTCAGACCTTTATTTACAATCTGGTAGGCAGTAAATTAATTTACATAAATTTATTTAAGTTATCAAATATTTGTTTATTGTAATTTATTGAAAATATTGACACTGAACTCTTTCACACTAAGTCCTCCTATTACGTTCAAGAATTTAAAATTGTAATGTGGATGAGCTAAGTAATAACTCAGCATCTCTCTTTATTTACTCATGTTAGCCAGCCATCCGATTTCCATAGACATGTCTTGGAGTTTATAGTTGGCTGTGTGTCATAACTGTTTAACCGCCAATTCTCAGAAAACAAACAAAAAAATTCTGATTTGTAGATTTACATGTAATAAATTCTTGCATTGAACATAAGTTGGAAGGAGATATGCTTAATCTGCTCCAGCATCCCACTGTTTATAGCCCAGAACTTACATACTTTAAAATTTTCGGATAACAACTCATTACATTTTACTTGCTGCCAACTTCGTCATTTGCAATTATACAACTTTCTTTATATATCTAATGTAGACTTCAAACTAAATCACCAGAACTTTTCCCTTACTGAAGTCACTACTTCCTTGGCCCATTATCCTGTGTTTCAAAGCCTGGCAAAATTCTAGCATTAGATCAGTCTATCTGCCGGTCTTTTCCATATCTGTTTTAAGCTACTAAACAAAAATGGAAAATATCTTATAACTTTAGGCTTTATGTCTTTAATTCGTATCAAGTTATCTGACCCCAGTTTGGCCCTCAACATTTACCAGTTTTCTGTTTCCCTATACAATCAAGAATCTATTCTTATTTTTAGAGAAAGGGTCTCATTATGCTGCTCAGGCTGGAATGTGGTACCTATTAACAAGTGCAATTGTAGCACACTACAGCCTCAAACTCATGACCTCAGGCAGTCGTCCCGCCTCAGCCTAACGAGTGCTGGGACTATAGGTGCACACCACAGTGCCTGGTTTTAGAATGTCTTTCGGTCTACTTTACCTAAATTTCAAAATCTACTATCATCATTCTCATGTTTTGACAGCAATCACAGAAATTTTTCTTCATATAATCAGTCAATGTAATCCCACCACTCTGGATCTCTTCATCCCTAGCTTTCTTAGAATCCTAAATCTTACAATTTCTCCCTTTTTGGCCAGTATTTTCACTCCCCTCTATGTGATCTTTTAATCTAGCATTAATATGTTTCAATATCTCCTTTAAAAAATTTGAATCCTATGTTTTATAGGAATTCTTCCTGTAGCTGCTTGACAGAGAACTTATACTGTCTCTTCTCTCCGATGTAACATTTCTACCTCATTACATTGAACTTGACCATGACCTGTATCACCCCAAAAAACCTGGAAGGATTGTCATGCTAAAATCACTAGTAGACTGTGTTTTAGCATGTGCTTTAAACAGCAGATGATATCATTGATATTCTGCACTCCTTATAATTCTCTTTTCTTTGTTTTCTATTTCTTGATCCTTCACTGTCTTCCTCTTAGATGACTGCTTTTTGTTTTCCTCAAGAATGATCTTACTTGTTTTCCTTCTCATTCATATCATTATTATTTTATTTATTCCTATGTACCCAATTAACATCAGTCTTTCAAATCTATATTTTTATAATAAGTTCCATAACCTGGATGATTATACATTTATGTGCCACAGACATGTAATTCAAAGTTAACATGTCTAAAGCTGAGCATATATTGTCTCCTCAAATATGCCTCTTCTCCCATGATCCCTTTTTGTGAGTGACTCCACCTCTACACGTTTACCTGACTAGAAATTTGGTCAACACTCTTGAAACCATGTTTCTTTCCAATAATTTAATCACAAGTTTATTTTTGAATATTCTACTTTTTTGATCTATAAACTTCTTTTCCTCCCCACTGTATATCTCTTCTTTTAGAAACTCATCATTTTACTCAAGTTATTTTGACAATATCCTTCCATCTGCAGTCTTACATACAGTAAATTTATACCATGGCCATAGTAAATATTGTAAAATGCACAATTAGTAGCATAACTTTTCAAATTAAAATACTTCAATGCTCAGTATTTTATTGAAGATAGGTAAATTACAAAAAAGAAAAAATAAACATCTCAAACTGACTTTTTTATTTGCATGAGAAATCTTTAATCTATACTTAGATTCTTTAAAATAAATTTTGTTAAATGCTACAGTGGTAAAGAAAATTAAGAAACTATATTAAGTTAGCTGCTATAAGAAATAAGTCTCAAAATTTTAGTAGCTTATAAATAAAATTTTCTCTATCATTAATTCTAAAATACGTGTTTCTAATGGGTGGTAGAAAGTGTATTTCTAAATACTCAAAGGTCCAGGAGACTTCAGCATCTTCACTACATGATTTCTGAGTCACTGTAGAGTCAACATCCAATGTCAGATGGAAGAAGATAGTGGAGGATGGTGTGCTGGCTGATTCTGCAAACAAAACATATTACTTTATTTATTTAGGTCTGAGTCCATTTCAGAAATTCTAGAAAATAAGGTCGATGCCCATCACGAAGACAAGGAATAGTTTATCAAGTAGTAGCCTCTCTTTATGGTGTATAAGAAACAGCAAGATGGCACACTCAATCTATAATTTCTTATTCTTGCCACTATTGTTGAGAATATGTTACCTAACTATTATCTCTCTCAATGTGCATGCCAATTTTTTCTAATTATTATTAGTGAACCATAACCCAAAGCTCCCTGGAATTTTTTTTTTATGTCTTTTCCTTCCTCTTTTTTGTTAGATAGTTATGTGATGGCTCAGTCTGTCCGAGCCATCTTACAACTCTGAAGTTGGTGCCGAAAGAATCACAGGTATGTTGTTTCTGTTACCATTGCACTGTCAAACCAGTAGGCCTGTACCTGTAGACTTGTCGTACTAATAAATCCTAAAGAGTCCTATTTCTTTAAGACGGTCTAGTCAGATGCTTTATAACTTGCAGCTAAAACATCCCTAATAGATAAATCTAGCAACCAGCATCATGTAATTTAATATTTGTTTTGCTCATAGGCTCTACTATTTTGCCTTTTAATGCTCTACATACATTCTGTATTCAGATTTCAGAGGGAAAGGGGGATGCATAAAATAAATGTATTGCCTCATATGTTAATGCGCTTGCTACAAAACACAAGAAGTGTGGAACTAAGCCATACCGATCAAATTTATGGTTTAAAAAAATTGCGATCTCTAAAATTTGGTATTATTAAGTTAGAAATTTAATGGATAAACTTGAAGAAAGTCATGTCTCAAATATAAAAGAACATTTATTCTTCAAAGATTTCCTGTGTCCTTTTAAAATATTTATTTGTAAGAAATATTTTATATTTGTTGAATTTTAAAAATTTATTCTCTTCCAGTGGTTGATGCACTGTTACCTATTTATTGATAGAGGGAAATATGTATATATTTAAATTATATATAATATATATAATTATTATATAATATATAAAATAATTATATATAAAGATAAAAATATATATTTATATATCTTTAATTACATTCAAACAGGTAATGTGTTGTTATACAAAGTTAAGAAAGCACAAAATAAAGTGCAGAATAAGTTTCTGTTGTATCCTTTTAACTCTTTTACTCAAGCCACCTAATTCTTTTTCTCCAAAGCAAGCACTAATACCTGTTAGCTGTATTTTCTTCTTGAGCCTACACAAATGCCAGGCATCTATACAAATTGTAAATGTATGATTATTCAGTCACTCTGGCAATTTTGTGTTTTCATCTGCATTACCATTGGTAGGCATTAGAAAACGTGTCAAGTTACTGTTCAAAAAAGAATTTTCAAGCTTAGTCAGGCATTGATGTTTGCAAGTATGTAGATTTGTAATATGTTAACAAATAAATAAACTGGAAAGCAGATATTCTTTGGTTTTATTGTAACTGATGATCGTAGAATGAAAACATCAAAGATACTTCATTCTGGTCTCATCATTTATTTTTAGACCTAGTAAATCACCATTGTGGATCTCATAACTAAACATGATACATAATTCTGATAAGTTTATTTAAGAGGAAGAATAGCTTTAGATATGGATACTTGAACTGTAATTGGTAACAAAGAATATAATTTCATAATTCAGCTGGGATGAGAAAGGTGGAATTCTGTAGCAGCTTGCTGTTTGTGATGTAGAGATCTAATGGGCTCATAAATAGCCTTCAAGCAACCCCTGTTATTTTAGCCACCAATCCTTTATTGCTAATTTCAAAGACACCTGTTTCTCATCCTCTTTAGGGATCTTTAGTTGAAATCATGTATTTTCTCATCTTTGTGCACGCTAGCTTAGGTTTCAGTTATCTCAGAGCTGCTTTCATTTATCTCTTTCCAACTGCTAAACTTTTGTAGCTGTTGTCATGTATCTCCTATAATCTCTATTATTGTAGTTTTAAGTTTTAAAAATAGTATTCTTACAATAGCTAGAATAAAATTTCGTAAGGACAAAAAAAAATGTAAGTCTTTATCTTCTTAACCTGGAACTCCAAATTAGGTTTTCCAGATAATTTCTGATTTCTAGTATTTAGGGTGATATTTTTACAATAGTCATCTCAGAATTCAAAACACATATACTAACATTATGGGAACAACTTAAAATTGTGGGTGGCCTTTTTTTGTCAAAGAGTAGCTCAACTGAAAGAAAATTCTTGATAATTCATTAACTTATGAGACTTTTTTGATTCTTCACAACTGATAAGCTTTGATGGATTTCGTGAAGGGAAAACTACTACATATTTTAAACCTACTGCTATGAAATCATATCTCTATGAACTAAAACTTGAAGCCTTTTCAAGTGGACTTGTAAAAATCAAAGAGAAAAATGCAAAGTTTCCCAACTACATAATGTTTAATAAAGCATGTAATAAAATAATTCATTCAAAATCTAGCAGAAGGATCTGCTTTTAAATGTAAGAAAAGGCCACTTTTAGAATAATTTGAAAATACAGAGTAAATCCATAATGTGGCTTGTTTGGTAGAGTTTTAGGAATGTATGAGTGAGTAAAATCCTTTGGAATTCAAAATTCTGCAAGTCATTATTATGAATTCTGCTTTTGGCCTAGCTAGTACTCTGTACTCCGTGTTAAAGTTACTTGGGAAAGGCAACTATGCAAATTATCCTATTTAATTTATCTCCAGGCAGAAATCTGCAGAAACTTGGAAACCCTGAAGAAAATTGTTGAAGGTTACTCTTGCTCAGATGACCTCCAAATTGAAACATAGATTTATAATGCTTTTTTTGTTGACATGGACAGCAAATCAATGCGACAGACCTTGCCAAAAATGACCTCACTGACTTAAGGACAAAGGGAATGAGGCTTCATGAATTTTACTCAACAAGTCTTAGAGAAGTCTGTTGTTCTTTGACACAAACTTACACTTATTTATCACATGGAGATATGTGGGTTTTGATTCTTTTTCCTATACTTTTTTTATTGAGCGTTTCAGCACTTATTGCCACAAAAATGGCAAGTGAAAAATTGGAAATCAGAGATAGTCTTTGCTTTACAAAAGACCGCTCAGTAATTTAAAATTATTTTTCAAGAGAATCAAACATATTTTAATTGAATATGTAAGTAGAAATAAATATGACTTTTTGATTGATGCTCACAATTTTACCTAGAAGTGGAAGGCAGTTAATAGGCTGCTTCAACATCCTTAAAATTTCTCGGACTGTTCCCTGTAACACTTAGCCTTAAAGTTGGTACTTCATAAGATTGCTTTGTTGAAATTGTCTCAAGTAGAATTTTGATACTTTTTCAGATTTTGATACTTTTTCACTCATGTTACTGATACAGTAACAGTTACTGATACAGTAACATGACTGAAAAGATCACTTTCCTCTTTATTTTCTTAAGCAGAGTGTTTTTCTGAAAATATTGTTCCTTCATGGTTTAAATTTAAAAATAAATAACTAAAAACATAAAAATAAATAAGCAAGTCCTTGTTACTCAAGCTTTATATAATTTGCTTATTTCGTCCTATAGCCACACTCATTTTTGCACTTAGCAACATTCTGGTCAATCTCCATCATTCCTCAGTAACTCGGCAATTGCTTCACAGTCCAGATTTTGACAAAATTTCATCTTTGTGAATGATCCATTCAAAATCCTGGCCTCTTGCTTTCTTGACCAACTCTTCCAGTGCTCTTCCTTTCCATTTTTTTCAACCCTTTTTCTTTGGCCATATAATGACCTTTATTATTAATGTAAACTCTCCTGCCTTTGAATTACAAGTTCATAAATCCCAGTTACTCACCGTTTCCAAATTTTCAGCTTTCTTATTTTGTAACACTTGCAATACCTGTAATACAATTTTGTTGAATTGAATTACATTAAAATAAAAACTCAAGTGGCATAAGCATACTTCATTATAAAATATAGTATAAAATAGTTTAGCTAAAAAATTAATTTACAAAACGAAAATCAAAATAGATTAAAATTTTATATGAATTCAGTGTAATATTCAAATAATTCTGAGATGTAGTCTATTAAAATTACAGTCATTATTATGTGCATCATGTGTGTATACCTGTGTGTGTATGTATATACATATATTTATACATATACCTACAGATAAACACAAACACATATGCCACTATTTATAAATATGTTGATAATTCCTTCAATTGAAAGTATGAAGGATATAAAATATTTATTCAAGGTATTCTTTCTTCCAAATTTTTAATGACCAAGAAAGCGGGAGAGATTGTTTCTATTTTCCTATATCCAACACATCTGTATCCATAAAATACTCTATGCATGACATGTGCTCAATAGTAGAACGCCTAAATTTAAATATTTCTTTCTAGGTCCTACTTAGGTTTTGGAATGCAATATAATAAGCAATATAAAGAAAAAGAGAAGTTTAGTGAATATATAATTATTTGAAGCAAAAAAAAAGCCCACCCAGAAATAACACTTGACAGCAAACAAGCAAAATAATGTTTACCAGAGACAGTGAAAATAAAGGCAACATCAGAAAGAGAAAATATGCAATTGTCATAAAGTTGAAGAGAAAAATCAAGTCTTAATAAATTTCATGAAAGACGTATTTGTGTGCCAGAAAAGCATACAAGCAAACCAATGTTCATATAAAGCAGAATTTCTTCATCTCTAGGCAATTGTCATATTGGCATGGGTAATCCCTTGCTCTGGGTCTGACCTGTTCATTACAGGATGCCGGGCCAGCATCCCAGTCCCCTACTCACTGTGTGTGCTAGTAACCACCTCCTCCTGAAGTTGTAACAAAAATGTCTTTAGACATTTTAAGATATCCCCTGAGAGGGGCACAATCACCCTTACTGATTTAGGTAAGGGCACAGGAAAGTATCTTGCATGCTGTGGTGGAATCTGACTTCTGTTTGTTGCTTCTGCTCTTGTGAAAAGAAGAGTAGAGTTCATATCTCCTTGGTTTTAACGTCCTATTGGGTGTCAGTGACACTTACGAGGCATAGGCTAGGAGATTTAAGGGAAAGATGTATAACACTGGCAATGAGAAAAAGAACAAATAAAGTAAAGGGAAAATGAATATTTGTTTTTAATGAAGTAGAGTAAAGAATTGTTAAAAGAAAAATCTACTATGAACCTGTTGTACAGATGACCTCCAAACTATAGAGGTACATTTGTTATTTTATTCTTTTCTTTTTCAAGTTAATGCATACTATTTAAGTTGCTCTTATTTTCAAGGAAAAAAAAATCCTACCGTTTTCTACAGTTTCTGAAATGTAAAGATTTATAGAAAGCATTACACAGCAAGCTTCACAATTTGCATTACAATGTATGAGAATCACTGTATAACTCTGTTCCTGATGTTTTGTATTGATTGTACACTGTGTATTTCATTAGACTACCTTCAAAACTATTCCAAATGTGTTATAGATTTGCTAATTTCAATAAGCTCCCTGAGACTATGACTATTGCTATAAGTGACTAAAAATATATGCTGCAGAAAGGCAATGCTAGTCAGTCATTTTAACAGCTAAAATGTGAAGATTCAGTATGGTTTTAATGATTCATATTGATTGAGACCACTCTCTGAATTGAACAATTGAGATAAATTTTTGGTTTCAATGTATGTTGGTTTACTTATTTTTTTCTCCCCACTCTGCAAATGTATATTTCATAAAGTTTGATAAATTTGCCTATGGCAACTGTGACACAGAATCCCAGGAGTTCATGTGGAAAATTCAGATTCTCGAGTGGGTAACAGAGCAGAACAGGGTAGATTCTGTTTAGCATCTATTCTACCATTAAACTTGACATCACTCCATTGTACATTATGGAGTAATATTATTAGGGTCATTTAAAGAGGACTCAAAGTAAAAACCTGAATATAAGCCTGTAACAAGGCATCACTTTTTTCACATATTTTAAGAAAAGAGAAAAAAATGTTTTGCCTCAGTGATCAGGTTATTTTGTATTCTGTTTGATATACTTCTCATTCTGTCTTACATTTATAGACAGTCAAACTCTGATGTGAAAAACACATGTATTAATTATAATCTTACCATTTTATAAGGAAATATCACTTCCATTTGGTGATATAATAGGTCTGTGAACTGACAGTTTTCAGTTTAAATATTATATATTTAGTGATTTACATTCTATAATACTTTGTTTCACTATTTAAAGCTGCAAATAGTTTAAATATGTTTATTACCTGCTGCCCTTTAAAAGTTACAAAATGGCATATTTCATTTCTGCTAACAAGGAAAGGGCAATTTTCTGACTGCCATATATGAATATAGCATAAAAATTCAGTGAAGTCATTCAGAAGTAATTTGAAAAGAAGAAATCACAAAATTATTTAAGTTAATAATAATACATTTTGTTAAGTAGATAGTAATAGAATATCTAAAGCATCTCACACTTAAATTTCATAATCCTTTTTCTATATGAGTAGGCTTTAAAATACAAAAATTAAGCTTCCATTAGAAAATATTTTTTATTTGGCAACGATATGTAATTGTAGTCTATATAATTTAGACATTTAATGAAGCTATGAGTTCATTTAAATATCATAAAGAACACATGGATAATAAAATATTATCCAATAAGTTGAGGCTTTAGCTCAATTACTTTTCAGGTTGGTCACTTACATCAGCAGTCCCCCAGCCTTTTTGGCACCAGTTTCATGGAAGACAATTTTTCCATAGGATCAGCATGGGTGGTGGGGGTGGGCAATGATTTTGGAATGAAACTCTTTCACCTCAGATCATCAGGCATTAGATTCTCATAAGGAGCACACAACCTAGATCCTTTGCATGTGCAGTTCACAGTAGGGTTTGCCCTCCTATGAGAATCTAATGGCACTGCTGATCTAACAGGAGGCAGAGCTCAGGTGATAATGCTTGCCCACTGCTCACCTCCTGCTGTGCAGCCTGGCTTCCAACAGGTCACAAACAACTACCAGTCTGTGGCCTGGGGATTGGGGACCCCAGGTGACATGATAGGGATTAGTATAAAATATATAATTACAGGAACTCTACTACATGAAATAATAGATTTCAAATTTTGTTATCTTGTGAACACTGATGTGCCTCCACTGCTAGCCATTATTTCTTTAATATTGGTTATGTTTTCAAAAAAGCTTAATAGAAAAGAGAGAAAACTATGGGAGTTACTCTTCTAATCACTTTAGTAGATTAAGGTGACTTGATTGAGCAGTTCTGTGTCTTTCACATATAAATGGTAGAGAAAGATAAGCCACTGGAGTTCTTTTACTAATTTGATATCATACAGAGGTTACAGTTTTGTGGACGCTTCCAGTGCTATTACTTAAAAAGCTAATATGAGCTGTAAGAATAAGAATGTTGCGGATGACTGTAGACTACAGCTGGTATCATCTGTGGTGTTTTCCCGCCAGATAATGCTTAGAAAGATAAGGTAGACACAGCTTTCTCAGATTTCATATTAGTTTGAATTGAGTCAAATAATTCACACATGCATTCTGAAAATGCATTAATTAAATTGTCTGTTCTGTGTTACGATTAAGTCCTTCCCTAAATTGCTAATTGTTAAATTTGTCATATTTGAAGAGTTTTCTTTCTCTCCTGCTGTTTGATCACATAAGAGGTCATAATTCATTGTTTATGATCTCACAGTCTGTTGATTGAAGTGTCTACAGTATCAAAAGCAAGAGTATAGCCAAGACTTTTCAGAATAAACAAATAAGAATAAATAGGAAAAAATAGAAAAAAGGTAAGAATCTAGTTAACAGGCACACATATATTAATAAACTGCATTTATTAATACACAACTGTTATTACTGTAAAACAGAACCAAGTTAACATTAACGCATTCAACAGATGCATTGTTTATGTCAAATTTTCATAAAAGTTTTGGTTACAAGATAATCGAGTTGCAGATATGTGAGGCATAAACACTGGAGGAGATAGATTGAAGGATGTATGAAAACACCCTAAGCTATTTTTACAACTATTCTATAAATCTAGCAGTAGATCAAAATTTAAAAAAAATTTAGAAGACAAGCATCTATGAGATTAGAACTTGTGGTCAACCAGTGGAATAATTATTTACCTAGAAAACTTTCTTGAATATATCTAAAAATCACCCACAAAATTGCATAAGGAATCAATGACTAGACCTACATTAATAGAACATTATTTCAGGCTAGACCTATATTAATGGAACGTTATCTCATGATATGAGTATGAAATGGACAATGGAAGCATAATATTATATGCAATGAAATAGTTTTGTTATAAATATTTGTGTGTACACATATGTGAGTGTGTATATACACACAATTATTCATTCATATGTTCATATGTATTAGTTGCCTTGGACTTCCCTAACAAAATATTATGGACTGAGTGTCTTAAACAAATAATTCCTTGTCATTTTATAATGACAACATAGATCTGTTTCCAGTTATTTATTGTTTACTGAAGTCCATGATTAAAATGCTAGCAAATTTGATTTCTGGTAAGAGCCCTTTTCTGTTTGCAGACCACTGCCTTCTTCCTGTGTCCTCACATAACCTTTTTTCTGTGTGTACTTGGCAGGCGGGAAAGAACTCTTTGGTGTCTCTTCTTCTTATAAAGACACATTCCCATTAGATAACTGTGTCTTTCTTATGACCTCATTTAACCTTACTTAATTCTATTAAGGCTATATCACAAACTACAGTCATATTAAGAGTTAGAGCTTCAACACATGAATTTTGGAGGGAGATAATTCAGTTCATAATATATATAAAATATATATTAACATATATTAATATGTAATGTTACCTTAATATGTATTATATGTTACACAGTTATATATTATTACATAAATATGTTATATATAATATTTAAATATATTCTAAATTATAAATATATACATATATTTAAATATATTTATAATATATAAATTTATAACATATTTAATAATATATTATATATTATAATAGCATATATATTAATATAACAAATATATATTTGTATGTTATATAAATTTTAATATATATGTTATATATTACTATTATGTTATATATATTACTATCAGGTGCTATTCATATATTGTATGTTATATATATTACTATTGTGTTATATATGTGTATTATATATTATATATACACACACACATGCATACATACACACACACACATTCAACACAACTTTGAATTACGTCAGCTGTAAAAAATAATCTCAGGACCAAAATAACTAAGCCAAGGGAAAATATCAAGCTTGATACTGCATCTGGCAAACCTGCCTCCATTTTATTTGTAAATAAGATTGCTGCAAAGGTAAAAAAGCTACATACCTGCCTCACAATTTCCACGCAAGAAAATTTCCCATGGACAAAGGACAGAGAGAACTGGAAGTCAGCCCTGGGTTCACCTGAGACAAATGCGCATCTATCTGATTGCTTCCTCTGCCCTTTTGTTTTACTAAGCCAGACTAAGGCATAAGTGACTACTCCTCTGCCCTCCTGTCACATGTGAATTGTGTATTCAGTGAAAGGGTAATCAGAGACTCAAAAGAATGCAACCTTTGTCTCCTGTGACCTGGCAGCACCCTCTTTTGCTTCAAGTTGTCTTACCTTTCCGGACCAATGTACATCTTAAACACACAGACTGATGCCTTATGTCTCCCTAAAATGTATAGAACTAACCTGTGCCCCAAACACCTTGGGCACATGTTGTCAGAACCTCCTGAGACTGTGTCATAGGTGCATCCTTACCCTTGGCAAAGTCAACTTTCTAAATTGATTGAGACCTGCCTGTCTCAGATATTTTGTATTCACACAACAAGCTGGTACATAATTCAATCTCAGACAGTTTTGGAGATGCCTCTAATGGTTGAGAAAGGGCTTTAGAACTTATACTGTGGAAATCTGTTAAGTAATCTACCTATCACTTACTCATATTCACTATGTTCAGTTGTCCATCAGGCCCATGTCCCTTCAGTTAAAGATCAGTTCATTCTAGGTCACATCCGGAACAGAGGACTCCAGGATGGGCAAGGTGTTTTGTTTTGTTTTTGTTTCTGGAGCTCAGACTTTAAGCAAGCAGACATTGGAATGGAAAATGTCTCATATGCATTTTCTGATTTTTACCTAGAAAGAGAAAGCTGAACAATAAAACAAATAAGAAGAATAAAAGAAAGGCTGCAATTCAGCAGCCTCCTCTGATTCCTTCGCGGAGGATAGCCAAATAGGAAAACATGAAGATCTACTATTCCTAATGACTTCATATCCCCTCTCCCATCCTGAACCACCTATTTTTAATGTACGAGAAAAAAAATGAAACTTTTGACTTGAGCCATTGTTATTTTTTTCTGTTAGAGAAGAATTTAGGCCGGGCGCGGTGGCTCACGCTTGTAATCCCAGCACTTTGGGAGGCCGAGGCGGGCGGATCATGAGGTCAGGAGATCGAGACCACTGTGAAACCCCGTCTCTACTAAAAATACAAAAAATTAGCCGGGCATGGTGGCGGGCACCTGTAGTCCCAGCTACTCGGAGAGGCTGAAGAATTTAATCTTACTTAGCAAAAAGGGGAAAAAAATACAGTGTCAAAAAGTGTGCCAAGCTGTGATAAGACATTATCTTCTTAAACACTGTTGTATTTTACATTAATAGCTGTATAGATTCAGGCCAGGCGCGGTGGCTCACACCTCTAATTCCAGCACTTTGGGAGGCCAAGGTGGGCGGATAACGAGGTCAGGAGTTTGAGACCAGCCTGACCAACATGGTGAAACCCATCGCTACTAAAAATACAAAAATTAGCTGGGCTTGGTGGTGCGTGCCTGTAATCCCAGCTACTCAGGAGCCTGAGGCAGGAGAATGGCTTGAACCCAGGAGGCAGAGGTTGCAGTGAGCCAAGATTGCGCCACTGAACTCCAGCTTGGGCAACAGAGTGAGACTCCATCTCAAACAACAAAAAAAAAGAGAAAATTATATAGATTCATTCCCAAATAATTCTGAAAAAAGACATAAATAAACAAGCAAACATGAGTTTACCTGAGAACTTACAAATAGCTTTTCTTTTATGGCATTATTGTCTCAATTTCAGAGAGCTTTTAGAAAAAAAAAATACACCTGTACACATATCACAATAAGAATAGCAAAAATTTTAAGGCATTTGTCACCTAACTTCCTATTTTGTGGAGCTAAGATATTTCTAACTTTAGAAGGATATAGTCTTGATAGTGTTACATTAAATTTTCTTCATAAATAAACATACTAGCATAGCATAGCATAGTGAAGCATATAAGTTAAGCTTAATTGTATCACCATTGTCTTATTTACAACTAATGGAAAAAAATATTTTGAGTAACTAAAAAGTCATTCTCTTTATTTTTAATTTCCCACCTCACATATCCTCAAAAGTATGCTTCTAAAGTAAGTGAATATATGCCTTTAGGAAACAAACAAACAAATAAAAGGGGAAACAAAAAACAAAAAGTAAAGAAAAGCAAGAAAAAAAGAAGAAAAGAATGAAATTTACAACACAGTTCTTTAGCTTTGTCCCCTATAACATCTCGGTGTTATATGTAGTACAAATTTTGTATGGCTCTATTTTCTTACTATTTGATGTTTCTTGGACAGATAATGATGTGTTAAAATCCAGTACATTTGTGTAGTCTGTATATATCTCTGACTTTCTAACACTGCTGCCTAATATGCTTTTATGCTCTGTTACTTGGTTCATAAAATTTTATGACTATGATATTTTCATTGTACATAGTATCTTGTATCCATATAATAGGATGTTTTCTGTCACCTTAAGTGCTTTTTGCCGTAATACTTTTTTCTTAAATTAATAGAGTCCAACCTTTAATTTTACTTATTTTCTTTTTACATATTTGCCCATTCTTATGCCTTAAAACATCTTTGCCAATTTGTTTTAGATATGTTTTAGGGAGTAGCAAGTAATTTGTATTTTTTATTATTAATCATTTCAATGCATCCTAATTTTCTTTCCATTTTAATAGAAGTAAAATACTGATATAAGTTGTTATAATTGACATGACTCATATTATTTATTTGTTTTTTTCATGATTTTATTTTGCTTACCTGCTATGTGTTTTACATTTCTTGTAATATGATTGTTCTTTTTGAGTTTTTTGGGGGGTTATTGGTTTCCTATTTGTTTTCCTTATAAAGAAGTGATTTATACACTAGCTACTTAGAAATAGGACATTCTCTTTTAATTTCATAAGCTTTGTTTATTATTATTTATCCTAGTTACTTTGCCATACATTTACTGTTGACTTTTCCATGCCCTGAGATACATTGTAAAGAATTATAGTGTATATATTTAACCTAATTTCACAATGTCTACTGTTTAAGTAGAGATAATTGTTTCTGTGCATTGCTTGTAACCACAACTATATTTGAATTTATTTCTACCATTATAATTTGCACTTTTGATTTACATGGTTTCTTTCTGTGCTTCATTTGTTCTACTCTCCTGCCTTCTCTTGGATCATTGGTGTTCTTTCAGTATTTTCTTTTTTGTTAGTTTAGAAATTATTCTTTATTTTAAATTTTATAATGAATATATTTAAAGCTTTGCTAAAAAACTTAACTTTTAATACTAAGAAATTTTGGCCTGGTGCGGCGGCTCACGCCCGTAATCCCAGCACTTTGGGAGGCCAAGGTGGGTGGATCACGAGGTCAGGAGATCGAGACCATCCTGGACAATATGGTGAAAGAAGATCACTACTAAAAATACAAAAATTAGCAGGGCGTGGTGGTGCACTCCTACAATCCCAGCTATTCGGGAGGCTGAGGCAGGAGAATCTCTTGAATCTTGGAGTCAGAGGTCGTACTGAGCTGAGATCATGCCACTGCACTCCAGCCTGGAGACAGAGCAAGACTCCTTCTCAAAAAAAAAAAAAAAAAAGTACTAAGAAATGTTAACACCAAGAAATATCTCCTTTCTTCTCCTCAATAGTACAAAAATCTTAGAAAGCTTGAAAACAGGCCATTTCATATGAGCCTATTCTAAATGTGTTCTAGGTTTTAGAGTTTAATTATTTTCTAAATTCAGATTGGTTATTGTAAAATTAAACAATAATTTTTGTAGAGACAGCCATGTTTACCAATTATTTCTATCAACGTTTCAACTGAAATAATTTTCCTTCTTCCTGATGTAAATATCTGTTTCTTAAGTGACAAACACTATGTTTTCACTTATCTAAAAAGAGTATTAAAATTGTCTTTATTGTCAAATCATAGTTCAGCTACGTATAGAGTTATGGTTTCACAGTTGTTAATTTTCATATTCTTTTAGGATATTAACCACATTGCCTTCTCCTTATTTTGATAAAATGTTTCATTTTTATTATAGTTCCTATTTGATAAATTGCCTAGCCTCCCAAAACTAATTGTTTTTCATATTTCAGTACATCAAACTTTAAAAAGAAAATCTCAACATTATTAGTCTTAGATCAAAACCAATACCACTCACTATATTTTAAGTGTCTAGTTTATTGAGTTCTGACAATTGTTAGTGCATTATACTTACCACACTCTCAAAGAATATAGAAAAAATGTTTCATCACAAATTCATCAACATTATGTTGAGTGAAAGAAGATGAACTAAAAACAATATATCATATAATTTTATTTATATAAAATTATAAAACAGTATAATTTAATCTGTGATTATAGCAATAATAATGAGGCTACCTGTGTGAAAATGCAAATGGACTAGAAAAGTGCACAAGAGACACTTGTTTTCGAGATAATGGAAACACTATCTCATCCTACGTGTTGGTTATATTGTGTATACAATACTCAGAAGTCATCGAACTGAACACATAAAACCTGTGTATTGTATTGTATTTAGATTACACTCTCTTATTGTATTATGTTATGTTATATCATATTCCCAAACAAATTTTTTTTAAATAAAGCAGCCCCAGACTAGTAGAAAATATACAACAAATCTGTGTCCAGATTATATAAGAAATATATACAAATCAATAATAAATTTTAAAGTTCTGTAAAATATAGGCAAAAGATTTAAAGAAATATTTCACACACTCACAAAAAAACGATGTACAAAGGGCATTCGAAAAGATGCTCAAGGCCAGGTGCAGTGGCTCACGCCTGTAATCCCAACACTTTGGGAGGCCAAGGAAGGTGGATCACGAGGTCAGGAGATCAAGAACATCCTGGCTAACATGGTGAAAACCTGTCTCTACTTAAAATACAAAAAAATTTAGCTGGGCGTGGTGGCACGTGCCTGTAGTCCCAGCTACTCAGGAGGCTGAGGCAGGAGTATCGCTTGAACCTGGGAGGTGGAGGTTGCAGGGTTGCAGTGAGCCGAAATCGTGCCACTGCACTCCAGCCTGAGTGACAGAGTGAGACTCCATCTCCAAAAAAAAAGAAAAAAAGAAAAGATGCTCAAAATCATTAATCTCTGAGAAAGACAAATTACAAAAAAATTTCTTTTCACATCCACTAAAATAGCTGAAATTAAATAGCCTGACAATATATACTATGGGACAAGATGCGGAGGAGCTGGAATTGACCTTCATTGTTATAGAAGTGTAAAATAGTACAAACACATTGGAATACTATTTTGCACATTTTAAAAATTAAAATACTCATTTAATCTATGTTCTAGCAATTACACAATATTTACCAAGAAAAATGAAAATTTAAACCCTACAATAGATTGGTAAATCATAATTATTTGCCCCAGACTAGAAACCATCCAAATGTCCATCAAATAATGAGCAAATTGTGTTATATCTCTACAATAAAATATTAGTAACAAAAGGGGAGAAGTTTGCTGATACAGTAAAAACATATTTGGAATCTCAATTTTATTATGTTGAACAAAAGAAGGCAAACCAAAGAGAGTATATATTTTATGATTTTATTATATACAATTCTAAAACAAGCATGACTTATCTATCATAATTGAAAGCAGATCAGTGGTTGCATGTTGCCAGGAATTGGGAGGAGGTGACTAGAAAGAAGCTGAGATAACTTTCTGGAGTGACAGAAAATCCTACATATTATTTGAAGTAATGATTGCAAAGTTCATAAGTGTATTGGATTACCTGAGGTCAGGAGTTCTAGACCAGCCTGGCCAATATGTCAAAACCCTGTCTCTACTAAAAATAAAAAAAAATTTGCTGGGTATGGTGGCAGGCACCTGTAACCCCAGCTACTCGGGAGGCTGAGGTAGGAGAATAGCTTGAACCCAGGAGGTGGAGGTTGCAGTGAGCCAAGATCATGCCAATGCACTCCAGCCTGGGCGATAAGAGCAAAACTCCATTTAAAAAAAAAAAATCCAATTTAAACATCAAAAAATTGCATTTCACTAATTTTAATTTATTGTCTGGAACAAGATGTTTTTACATTTTATAATTTATTATTTATGGTAAACTATTGCATAGTAGTAAAAGTTGATTTTTACATATTATATTATTTAGTCCTTTTAATGAAATTATTTTGATAAAAGCGGTGTAAATATTTGTGATAAGTCAGTATATACCAATAAGAATAAGTGTTTGCTGTTAGTTTATTGATGTGAGCCACTTAATCTTAACCTACTCAAATACATCAGTATAAAATGTATAAAAATCTAAATTCAACAATTTTAAGATTTTCCATAAAACATAAAATCTGCTAAGAAGATATATATTTGTACGAGAATTTTTAAAGTTAATTATGTTAGTTTAGTAGTCTAGATAATGTATTTTATTATTTCATTAATTTAAGTAAAATATACTTGAAGATCAATTTTTTGGTATTCATATTTCAATAATGGTGATGTATGCGATTGTATAACAAGTTGTTTCCAAATTATATAACACAGAAAATATCTAATAGAAAACTATTGTCTCAAAAATAAAACAATATGATATTGTTGAAACTTCAACTTGATAATCAAATGTCAGAGCTTCAAAATGAGAATGCATTTTTTAGCCAAATTAATCTAATCATAGTTGCCTGGGATGTAGTTGTGCTGCCATCAAGATATGCATTACCTCAGGTTAGCCTTCTTCCAACTCTTCATAAGTATTAAACAGTATATTTTGGTAGCATTCACAGAGTTGTGAGTTTGATTTTGAGTTGGACCTAGCACTGTCGTAACCATCTGCTAGATCTGTGTTTCACTGACTCCAGAGGGACTTGAGGATATGCTGGAATGAGCTGTCACACAACAATCCATCTTCATAGGTCTACTCTATTAAGAGATAAGTTAAAGGTTTTAAATTGTATCCCAAATCAACACTTTGTGGTTATATTACTTAATTGCCATTGAAAATGTGTCTCTTATAGGTGATTTTTTGTTGTGGGAAGTCAGGGACCCCAAATGGAGGGACCGACTGAAGCCACGGCAGAAGAACATAAATTGGGAAGATTTCATGGGCATTTATTATTTCCCCAAATTAATACTTTTATAATTTCTTACGCCTGTCTTTACTGCAATCTCTGAACATAAATTGTGAAGATTTCATGGACATTTATCACTTCCCCAATCAATATTCTTATAATTTCTTATGCCTGTCTTTACTTTAATCTCTTAATCCCATCATCTTCATAAGCTGAGGATGTATGTCGCCTCAGGACCCTGTGATGATTGCCTTAGCTCCACAAATTGTTTGTAAAATATGTGTGTTTGAACAATATGAAATCTGGGCACCCTGAAAAAGAACAGGATAACAGTGATGTTCAAGGAACAAGGGAGATAACCATAAGGTCTGACTGCCTGCGGGGCCAGGCAGAGCAGAGTCATATTTTTCTTATTGCAGAAAACAAGTAGGAGAAATATTCCTGAATTCTTTTCCCAGTAAGGAATAACCCTGGGAAGGGAAGCATTCCCAGGGGAGGCCTATGGATGGCCACGCTGGGGGTGTCTGCCTTATGCGGTTGAAGATAAGGGAAGAAATATACCCTGGTCTCCTGCAGTGCCCTCAGGCTTGCTAGGATTAGGAAATTCCAGCCTGGCGAATTCTAGTCAGACCAGTTCTCTGCTATTGAACCCTGTTTCCTGTTAAGATGTTTGTCAATGACAATGCGTGCACAGCAGAACATGGAACCTCATTAGTAATTCTAATTTCACCCTGGCCTTGTGACCTTGCTCTGCCCTTCTGCCCTTGTGATCTTTTATTGCCATTTGAAGCATGAGATCTCTGTGACCCACTCCCTATTCGTACCCCTCTCCCTTTTGAAATCCCTAATAAAAACTTGCTGCTTTTGTGGCTCAGGGGGGCATCACAGAACCTGCTGATATGTGATGTCATCCCCAGAGACCCAGCTGTACAATTTCTCTCTTTTGTACTGTTACTCTTTATTTCTCAGACCTGCCAACACTTAGGGAAAATAGAAAAGAACCTACGTTGAAATATTGGGGGATGGTTCCCCCAATAATTTTTCCTCTTCAAAAATTTAGTACAAGTACATTCAGAACAAGTGATTTTATTTTTGGTAACTTCTAGTAATCCCTCAACTAACTTAAATAATAATTTTGTTCTGAATATTTTATTAGAAAATTCATATAATATAAATAATTGTTTTCACTTTTGATTAATAAGTACATTGCTAAAGAAGATAAACACTGCTGATTAACTTACACATACGTAATATATTGTGTACTACATTAAATTATCCACATAAAAGGAAATAATAAATCTCGGCACTTAACAACATTATAAAAATATTACTCAATATTAATTTTAAGATAAGTTAATAAAATGAACTAGGTAATAAAACAAAGCCTATTGTTTGCCATTGTCATTTTTAGCAATGAAGTAGATTGATTACAGATTACAAGCTCAGCCCTTAGAGATGATAATTTGTCATTTTTCAATTATGGAAAATACAGCAATATCATTAACATTCTTGGCACTCTGTTTTGTGCAACATTAAAGAAAACTCATAAAAGGAGATTTCAAAATTCTTCAAAGATGAATTGAAAATATTTTCAGTATGAAGAAAAGCCAAGGGTCAATATGTAATGAGGTAAGTATTTTGTGCTGAAAGCTAAAAGCAAAAATAGATCAACTTCGTATAAAACTAGAGTGTCAGCTAGATATGAATTTGTATCTGCATATGTGTGTGTTTCCATTTGCACAAGTGAGTCTTCATATTTTTTCTGTGTATATGCTGAAAGTGGCATTGCATTTCCTAGCCAAAGATATAAAAATGTTATATTCTATACTGATTCAAAAATATAAAATTTGTTATAATGGTAATATGCCATTGATTTAATACAAAAATAGGTACTAAAGTAACTTTTGTAGCTGTTATTAAATCCATTTGTCTAAGGTAAAATTTCTAACCAGGATGATTTAGGATGACCACAAGAATGAAAGAATACCCATTAATGGGAAATTCTGCATTTATTTTCAAAGTTAAGGAAGAAAAGAAAGTGTCGTGAGTACATTATTTTATAGTCCTTAACAAAAAATATTGTAAGAAATAAAGTCGGAAATAAAATTTGAGATAGGATTAAAGGATAAGCAGGCCAACCGTCTGTGTTATCAGAAGAAAAATAACTCCTTTTATTGTGTGATGATATATGCCACTTGAGAAAGATTTCAGATCAATATTGACATTGATTTGCCACATTTGATGCAATTTGGAGTGGATAGAATTCTAATACACAAAAGCTAATATAAATAAGAAAAGAAAACCTTAGTGTTAAAAGAGACTTTAGGAATTTTTTTGAGGTGGAGATGAAATGATTTATTTTTAAATACTCTGTAGCATTAGTAACTTTTTCTTGTATGTTATTAAATCAAAGAAAAGATTTCTTAATCTTTTAAAAAATATCAGGATATTTAAAAAAATATCCTGATGGTAAAAGACAGGGTCAGATTTTGAGAACATCACTTACCTAAAGTTGCTCCTTTTGTTTTGTTTTCATTATAGAACTGGTACAAGTATCTAATAAGGTATAATTTTCAAGTTATCCAGATATACCTCTTGCATCTCAGTATTTTTTCCAGAAGGGCTCTCAATGTCAAAATATGAAATGCAGCAAGAAATAACAACAGTAATGTGTGTATATTTTAGTAGCTTTCAGTTGATGACAGTGTCCTCTTTCTCACTGCACTTGGTCAGACCTTGGGACTCCCCAGAAAAGAGCTGTGAAACCCCTTGGGGCTCCGTGGTGGCTGGCATCTCTGAGTTGTCAGGCATCACCAGTGTGACATCACTGTCTAGATGTCAGTGCCCAACATGGAAGCCACTCGTGGCATGCCTGGTTCAGCTGTGGGATGAGCACAGATCCTATAGTGGGTGCAAGATCTGGGCCATGGTGCAAGCAGAGAGCAGCCTGACAGGCTGAGCGGGTGGAGTGAGCCTGGTTGGCCCAAGCAAGTTCCCAGGCAGAGGTCACAGCAGCCAAACAGATTTCTGGCTGATGAAGTGGCACTGAATGAATCCTGTAGCACTGTAACCCTACCTCCTGCAACAAGGGAGAAAAAGAAAAACCTGCTGGGCGCCATTCCCTGCCTCTCACAAAACTACAAAAGCTACAACGAGAGTAGGGCACTTAGGCATTATATGCCTCTGGATAAGTAACTGCCCTAAGACTGTGACTATTTCTACAAGTGACTAAAGTACAAAATAACACCTAAGTGAGTAAACCTCTGAATCAAATGATTGATTTACAGGGAATACGTAAGACAACAGAACAAATAGTACAAAGATGCAATCAACTCAACCAAAAATAGACAAAGCTTTATTATTTATTTTTGAAACAAGGTCTCACTTTGTTGCTCAGGCTATAGTGTAGAGGTGTCATCATATCTTATTGTACCCTTGACCTGCTAGGCTCAAGCGATCCTCCCACCTCAGTCTCCTGAGAAGCTAGGATTATAGGTGTGTGCAACCAACCCAGCTAATTTAGGTTTTATTATTTTTATTTTTTGTAGATATGGGTTTTTGCCATGCTGCCCAGGCTGGTCTCCAACTATTGAGTTTAAGTAAATTGCCCTCCTCAGCTTCCCAAAGTGCTGGGATCATAGGCATAATCCATGGTGCCCAGCCTAAAATATAAAACATTTCAGAGGATAAATGACTGGGTTTCTCTTTCATTATATGTTACAATGGAAAAAAGAGACAGTAATGAGATAATATAGATTGAAAAGACTTACGAAACATATCAATCAAATGCTATGTGAAGACGTTGGAATACTTATTTTTACTAAACAATTCTAAAAATTCATATTGAGGACAATCAAGGAACTTGGAAACAATAGATTATATTAAGAAAGTATTGCTAATTTTGCTGTACTAGTTGAATGGTGCTTATATAAAAAATAAAATTTTTTAGTTAGAGTTGCATTCATTTTAAGATACTCTAGACAGTAACAGCCAACAGATGGGGAAGAAGAAAGAGAGAGAGAGAGAGAGAATATGTGTGAGATGATAGATGAGACAACAATAGCAAAATAATAATAACTACTAAAGCTTTCTGAAGGGCGCGTGACAGTTTATTATTGTATCCTATCCTGCTCATGTTTAGAAATTAAAAATTCACTAATAACAATAATCTAGCATGATATTAGTACTTTAAAAACATTTAACAAACGAATTTAGAAATGAAGTTAATTTCAAACTTCAAATTTTTCACATTATACCTAAGGAACCCTTTACATTATAATGTCTGTTTGTCTCACATTCTGTTTGTCTCACAGTCAAATTTTATAGGTCACAGTGTTTTTAACCTGCTCTATATAAACTATTATGAATATCTTGTGAAATATTATCACATGATTTCTAATTTATTTATCTTATAAAAATATTTCCATACTCTCATTTGATAGTTTAGTTTAGAATTATAATTAGGAGCACTGAAGTTTAAGCTAGATTCAGAAGCTCATTTCTGCCTGCCAACTCCAAGTTTGTCATGGAATTCTGCTTCCAAATTTATGTGGAATTCCGCTTTAACTTTACATGTAAAACAAATGTTCAAGCAGCAATTAAGACTCAGGCATCTACTTTAAGCTAATGCCTTATTCAATAAAATTCCCACTGATTTGTTTTTAGATAGTATATACTGAAGGGAGGAGGAAATAATGCCTGTCTACTAAGAGAGTAACTGCCCCCTCTCCATGTCATATAAATATGTAAAGTGTTGTAAATTCTCAATAAATATGCTTATTTCAGTGACTTCTTAGAAAATGTTGACAAGACATACATACCAGTAATTGAACATAATTACAAAGTGACATCTCCAGAACTATAAAACAAAGTTAATTCAGTCAAAATTCACATGAAGATGCCTCAATAATAATTTTATCATATATATATATTTTTTTTTGAAGTGGAGTCTCACTCCGTTGCCCAGGCTGAAATGTAGTGGTGCGATCTCAGCTCACTGCAACCTCTGCCTCCTGGATCCAAGCGATTCTCCTGCCTCAGCTTCACGAATAGCTGGGACTACAGGCATGTGCCGTCACGCCTGGCTATTTTTTTTTTTTTTTGTATTTTTAGTAGAGACGGGGTTTCACTGTGTTAGCCAGGATGTTCTTGATCTCCTGACCTCATGATCTGCCCACCTCAGCTTTCTAAAGTGCTGGAATTACAGATATGAGCTATTGTGCCCGGCCTATCATATTTTTTGTTAGCTTAAATTATGACATGTAAGAAAAAAAAAGCTCACCTGGCTTTTTAAAATAAAATTAAATAACTTTCTTATTCTTAAAAATGTGTTGTATGTGGACCCTTCCAATCAACTTTATTGTAATCTTCCAACCCTTTGATGTCTCAATGAATATCTCCTGAACCCCCATTAACAATAGAAGAAAATGTTATCGACTTTCAAAATACTCAATGGCATTAATTTTTATTAGCATTAACACCATATACAATACAATTATTTCATAAGAAAGCTGGTGACTATCAAGATTTTGATTGAGGGTTTTCATTCACTTAAAGGATCACTTAATAACTACGGGGCAATATGTATTTTTAAAATTATCATTATACACCCTGGGGTGATTGTTAAAGTCAAATGGTGCAGGTATCACATTCTTGAATTGCCCCTGTGTATCATTTCAGATCCTTTGTAACAAGAGCTTTGATTACTATGGGTCATTATATCATTAAAATTTGAGATCATTATTACCTGCCATTCACTCTGCACAAAAAGTTCATATCTCCATTGACAGTTTAGATACCCTTAAATCAGTTTCAAAGATTCTCTTATTTCAGTTGCTTTATATTTAAGGCTCTGTATGGTAGTCCTACTTATATAACTCTTACAGCTGACTTTTCTGTGATAATTTCAATGTGAATAGTCCCAGCATGATAAAATCTCTTTTAAGTCTAGGAATTTATAATAGCTCCAGAATCAGAGATTTATTGCCTGAAAAACCTAATCAAACTATCTGGAAACACCTGAAAAAAATGGAAATTAAAGACATATTTTTAATTTAAAACTGGGAAACTAAGACACACAGAATGTTTCTAAGCAAAGCCAGAAGACAAATTTGCTTTGCATTATTCCAAGTAATTTTTTGGGCCTGAACCTGTCTTCATCATGAGTAAGTTACTGTGCATTGAGAGAGATTTAAAAAGTTTAGAAGAATATTCCTTTATCTCAGATTCTATAGCTTGATATCTTTATGACTTTATTCAAATCACTTCTCTCAGTTCCTCTTCTACATCAAGGTAAAATAAGTTTTCTTGCATAGAAATAGACCATACAGCACACCCTTTGAAGAAAATCACATTGCCTTATCTTCCGGGCTTGCAGTTGGCAAATAACTTTCAGTTGGCCTTCAGAGACTGCCTCAACTTCAGCAAGATGCTTTACATGGGATCACCCTATTGGGGATGACTCACATCTACAGAGAGACAGATACAAGAGGATAAAGGCCTTATTTTAATTGCAATGTACTACTTGGAATGCTTCTAATGAGCTGTTTTAGCTCTTGAGCTTTCTGTAGGGTCAACTGAGGCTGTTATTGGTGCCTGAACAAGAACTAGATCTCTGATTTAGCCCAATCTCACTTCCCCATGCTCCAAACCAGAGCTGGTGCCAGGAGTACTCCCACATAAACATAATAATAAGTACAACAGTCTTTGCTGAGAGACTCTTCCCAGTGGATTCAACCTACAACAACAGTGAAAATCAATGAAGAAAACCTCTTTTACAGTTTTGATAAAGTAGGTACCACAGAAAGGTAAGAAAAATTCTGACAAATTATCTCTCAATACAGTCTGCTGCCTCTGCCTGGGAGCACATAAAGGAGTCATTTAAACATCTTCATGTTATTTTAATGGTATTTATAAAACTTACAGGTTCATTGTATTTTCAAAGAAAATTTGTTTAATTTTCCCTAGTCATTTTATATGTTTAAAAATTTCAAAATAAAGTAATATATTTATCGGTGATGACAGCAATTTATTTTATTAGGTCAAAAAAATGGATTTGTGTCTATGAATATTATTATCATAATGCTTCATACCACTACAAATACACTTCAGAAACATATCACTACTCATATCCTTTGAAAATTTCATATTTTATAATAAAAAGAAATATAATATGATTATGATATATGCAGAAAGCAGATGAGGGAGGGTCTCCAGAGAAGCTCTGACCTAGCCCACAAGTGTTTACATGAAATGCTTTGTGCAAATGAGGGAACCTGCCCAGGCTCTTGTTTGGGAATGCCTTCAATGAACTGGGGGGCCTGCTCACACCCTGGGAGAATGAGGTGGAGCCACTGGGAAGTTTGTGTCTCATGCAGCAGGGAGGAGTATGGTCTCTTCAGCTTATGTGGTGGCCTGGTAGTCAATCTGTGAGGTGGGAGCCTGTTGGTAGGACTCCTTTTTTTTCAGTGCATGCTATCTTTTAATAAATTTTGCCCTCCTCACCTTTCAACATGTCCGCATGTGTATTAGTCCATTTTGACACTGCTGATAAAGATATACCTGAGACTGGGTAATTTATAAAGAAAAAGAGGTTTAATGGACTCACAGTTTAATGTGGTTGGGGAGGCCTCACAATCAAGGTGGAAGGCAAAAGGCACGTCTTACATGGCGGCAAGCAAGAGAGAATGAGAGCCAAGCAGAAGGGGAAAAACCTTGTAAAAACCATCAGATCTCATGACACTTATTAACTACCATGAGAATAGTATGGGGAAAACCACCCCAATGATTCAATTATCTTCAACTGGGTACCTCCCACAACATGTGGGAATTATGGGAGGTACAATTTGAAATGAGATTTGAGTGGGGACACAGCCAAACCATGTCATTCTGCCCCTGGCCCTTTCAAAATATTATGTCCTCACATTTCAAAAACAATCATGCCACCCCAACAGTCACCCAAATTCTTAACTCATTTCACCATTTATCTAAAAAGTCCAAAAGTCCTCATCTGAGAAAAGGCAAGTCCCTCCTGCTTATGAGCCTGTAAAATCAAAAGCAAGTTAGTTACTTTCTAGATAAAATGGGGGTACAGACATTGGGTAAATATAGCCATTCCAAATGAATAAAATTGGCCAAAGCAAAGGGATTACAGGTCTCACACAAGTCCAAAATCGATCAGAGCAGTCAAATCTTAAAGCTCCAAAATGATCTCCTTTGACTCCATGTCTCACATTCAAGCTGTGCTGATCAAGAGGTGGGCTCCCATGACCTTGGGCAGCTCTGCGCCTGTGGCTTTGCAGGATACAGCTCCCATCTCTGCTGCTTTCATAGGCTGGCATTGAGCGTCTGTGGCTTTTCCAGGTGCATGGTGTAAGCTGTCAGTGGATCTACCATTCTGGGTTCTGGAGGACAGTGGGCCTCTTCTCACAGCTCCACTATGTAGTGCTCCAGTAGGGACTCTGTATGGGAGCTTCAACTCCACATTTCCCTTCTGCAGTGCCTTAGCAGAGGTTCTCCATGAGGACTCAGTCCCTTCAGCAAACTTCTGCCTGAAAATCCAGGTGTTCCATGAATCCTCTGAACTCTAGGTGGAGGTTCCAAAACCTCCATTTTTTACTTCTGTGTACCCACAGGCTCAACACCACATGGAAGCCACCAAGGCTTGGGGCTTGCACCCTCTGAATTCATGGCCCAAGCCTTACCTTGGCCCCTTTTAGCCATGGCTAGAGTGGCTGGGACATAGGGCACCAAGTCCCTAGGCTGCACACAGCAGGAGGGTCCTGGGCCCAGCACAGGAAACCACTTTTTCCTCCTAGGCCTCTGAGCCTGTGATAGAAGGGACTGCCCCCAAAGGTCTCTGACATACCCTGGAGACATTTTCCCCGTTGTCTTGGCAGTTAACATTTGGCTCCTTGTTACTTAAGCAAATTTCTGCAGCCAGCTTGAATTTCTTCTCAGAAAATGGGATTTTCTTTTCTATTGCATTGTCAGGCTGCAAATTTTCTGAATTTTTATGCTCTGTTACCCTTATAAAAGTGAATGCTTTTGACAGCACCAAAGTCATGTCTTGAATGCTTTGCTGCTTAGAAATTTCTTTCACCAAAACCCTACATCATCTCTCTCCAGTTCAGAGTTCCGCAATCTCTAGGGCAGGGAATAAATGCCTCCAGTCTCTTTGCTAAAACATAGCAAGACTCACCTTTACTGCACTTCCCAATAGGTTTCTCATCTCCATCTGAGACCACCTCAGCCTGAATTTTATTGTCTATATCATTATCACCATTTTGGTGAAAGCCATTAAAAAAATCTCCAGGAAGTTCTAAACTTTTCCATGTTATTCTGTATTCTTCTGAGACCTCCAAACTTTTCCAACCTCTGCCTGTTTGTTACCCAGTTCCAAAGTTGCCTCCACATTTTAAGCAGCTCACCACTCTGCAGTGCCAATTTACTCTCTTAGATCATTTTCATGCTGCTGTTAAAGACATACCCAAGACTGGGTAATTTATAAAGAAAGAGAGGTTTAATGAACTCACAGTTCCATCTAGCTGGAGAGGCCTCACAATGATGGCAGAAGGTGAAAAGCATATCTTCATGGTGGCAGACAAGAGAGAATGAGAGCCAAGTGAAAGGGGAAGCCTCTTATAAAATCACCAGAATTTATGAGACTTACTACCAGAACAGTATAGGGAAGACTGCTCCCATGATTCAATTATCTCCCACCAAGTTCCTTCCACAACACGTGGGAATTTAACATGAGATTTGTGTGGGGTCACAGCCAAACCATATCAGTTTTCTCAATGCTTTTCTGGCCATGGGACAATAACCTGAATTTTTGCTGAGCTAAGAAGCAAAAATCCTGCATCATTTTGGTGGCTTATATGGGAACATGAGGAAAAGTGCATAAGACGTAGACCAAAAAACTTTTTCCCTTTCATTTCTGAGCCTTTCTGTTCCTGCACATTTTCTGAGGGTAGAGGAAATGGTGCCTCCAACCCAGTCACTCTTGGGGGTTGTGACTGTCAGCCTCAATCCAACCCAACCTTTATATGGACTTTTCCTTCTTTTTTTTTTTTTTTTTGAAATTAACAGGTGAGCAGCACCTCTCCCCTCACATCCCCTCCCTGCTGGGGTTGGGGCACATGGCCAAAAGGCCCCACATAGCAGGCTGGCCAGCGTTGCCAGCCATGCCTCCACAGTATCTCCCTCTCACCTGGACACGGGGTCAAGCTCTGTCCAAGCCCCAGCGAATAAACAGCAATTAAAGGTTTATCTCCCTGTTGAAGTAACCCATTTGCATAAGAAGAAGTTCTTCCCCCAGGCATTTTTCCAATTCTGCACTTTAAGCTGTTTTTTTTTTTTTCTCCTTTTCTCCACCTTGTCAGCTGTTAATACAGTCCTGCACTCTCATTTTTTTTTTATTATTATACTTTAAGTTTTAGGGTACATGTGCACAACGTGCAGGTTGGTTACATATGTATACATGTGCCATATAGGTGTGCTGCACCCATTAACTCGTCATTTACATTAGGTATATCTCCTAATGCTATCCCTACCCCCTACCCCCACCCCACAACAGGCCCCGTTGTCTGATGTTCCCCTTCCTGTGTCCATGTGTTCTCATTGTTCAATTCCCACCTGTGAGTGAGAACATGTGGTGCTTAGTTTTTTGTCCCTGCAAAAAATTTTCTCCACTAGGTTGGAAACTAACTATTAAGAAAGAGGCTTCTTTTCCTTTTAGAAGATATTTTACTAGGCCAGGACCACAATTATCACTGTTTATATTTTTTGTAAAGTTTTCATTATGAAAAATCATTTGTGAGGTTGGTCTTAAGCTGTAGCCAATTTGGTGTGCTTTGCATGGCTTTCTGTATGATCAGTAGCAAACTTTGCTGCAGGTCTTCATCTTGTTTTACATCCCTGAGAGTGTGACCTGTAACCACATTGAAGTGCTTTGTTTTAGTCTCTACCATTTTACAATGGCTGCCGGGGTTCAATCCTGGCTTAGTGAATGAGTTCTTTCTGGTTTGATATCTGTGTGACGTTTGCCATTTGTAGATTCTCTTCCCCTCAATGAACCACCTTGTATTTTCTTTTCTCTGAGTCTCTAGTAAAGTTTAAAAGCCAGAAATACTGGCCACTTTGCATAGCTAAATTCAGGTAATAAAAGATTCAAAATGATTTTCTTAAAGAAAATAAAGAAATTTTATGAATTAAAAGTGGATATCCAAGTTATAGGTATATTTAAAAGGCCTTTATGTTTTTCCTTTCTTGGATCTTGTTTTGCTGGAAAAAGGATTTTTCTCAGTCAACTAAATTATTTTTCTCCATTTTATCTTGCCACAATTAATGCATACATATGAGGCCCTAAGATAATTTCTGATGGCTTGGAAATCCTTGGGAAAGATAGAAAAGTTGTCACAGATTCCATTTTGGGAGAGAGCTCTGTTTTTCTCATGTAGCCCCAGGAATTTAAGGCAGATAGATCCCTCTTGAGAGGCCGAGGCAGGTGGATCACCTGAGGTCGGGAGTTCGAGACCAGCCTGACCAACATGGAGAAACGCCATCTCTACTAAAAATATAAAATCAGCTGGGTTTGGTGGTGCATCCCTGTAATCCCAGCTACTAGGGAGGCTGAGGCAGGAGAATTGCTTGAACCCAACAGGTGGAGGTTGCAGTGAGTTGAGACCGCACCACTGTACTCCAGCCTGGGCAAGACGAGCAAAACTCCATCTCAAAAAAAAAAAAAAAACAAAAACAAAAACAAAATCTGTTTTTGTCTTACAGCTGTACCTGTTTATTAGGCCTTTTGACAGCACCAAAGTCATGTCTTGAATGCTTTGCTGCTTAGAAATTTCTTTCACCAAAACGCTACATCATCTCTCTCCAGTTCAAAGTTCCGCAATCTCTAGGGCAGGGAATAAATGCCTCCAGTCTCTTTGCTAAAACATAGCAAGACTCACCTTTACTGCACATGCTTTCCTAGCCTCGCTCATAAAGGGCTCCACCCAGAGGCCAATAGTCATATTAGGAGATTGGCAACGCAAAAATCTTAAAGCTACTTTATCTTCTTCTACCTGTCTTTATAGTTATATGTGTGTTGTGTGTGTGATGTCTATAAAAAACTGCTCTAATTAATTGACTTAAATTAGGATAAGCACTTTGATCAAATATTTTTTAAGGAGAAGATAAAAGTTGTGATACCTTTTGGCTCATGTGACTTTAATCTTTAAGAAATAAAACAGCCTTGAAGATTATTGGTAAAATAGAGATGTCATCAAAATGTAAATTTTTTTGCCTGGGGTTAAAGGATTGTTTTGAATTAGGCGAGGTAAATCTAAAAGTTTAAGCCAGTTGTGGAAGGATTGTAAAAATTAATCTTGCAAAAGAAATTTCATGTGTGAACATATTGACTAAATTCAAAAGAGTGTTATATAGTGTTTTTTTGTAAATTGAGCATGGAAATAAAAGAGAACAAGGTATTCTTAACGCACTAATCTGTTCTTTAGCAAAATTTGTAAAGGGTTATAAAAAGTGTTTGCTTCTTTAAAAAATTTCTGAGTCATCATTTTGGCAAAATAACTTATGGTAATCTGGAATTTTATTTCATAACATCAATCATTTTAAACCTCTAATATTTAACAGGTTTCCCAAAATCAAGCTTCAGTTTCAAAATTGTCTTTCCTGACACCTGGCTTTTGGATGATACAGAGGGCCACTGGAGCATCCGGAAGACAGCTAAACAGGATTATCTGACGTGTTTAGGAACATGGGATTGCCAAAATTATGTTTAATCTTTTTCAGTTATATTTTAGGGCATAATATTAATATATGTTCCAAAATTGTATGGGATCTCTAAAATTCTAATGTCTGAATATATGCTATCAATCACATTTAAGGTTATTATGATAAGTTATTGTAAACCATAGAGATAACCAAATTTTTCTGTAAATCATGTTTTTGACTGTAACTACCCTGGACATTTTGTTATTCACAGACAATTATTGTCTTGTTTTGATTCTCTTCAAAGGATGATTTATAGTCAGCTTTAGAACTTTGACTGGTGCTCTCAAATGTAGGTTTCTGATAACTTTGGAGATTGTGACATTGTAATAAAGGAATAACATACAGGACTCGTGAAAGGCTGAAATGCTCACTAATATCAAGCAAACCAAGAGTTAACTGAAAGAACTGAACTAATAGAAAACTAAAGTAATCTTTTTGACTATTGCCTGGAATATTGCTGATCCTAATTTTATTTCTCAAAGTCAAGGAAACCAATTTTGAACTATTTAGAGCCTTTAATAATTGAGTAATGTGTACTCCTGAGAAGAAAGTTTGGAGCATACTTGTCTCTCTCTTCCTGGCTTCTCCAAAATTTGGAAACTAGTTGTGGATATTCTTAACTCATGGCAATATAATTGTTTCCATCAGTGCAGTAAAAATCCATTTTCTTTTGCAACGGGATGCAAGTGGAGAAACTGATTGTTTTAAAAAGGCTTTGACTGGAAGAGTATCCTCCTTAGGGAGTCAAACTCAACTTGTACAGCCAATAAAAGCCCCTTGGGAAAACTGTCCTAATATTTTGTCTACAAAGTCCCCATACAGGGTTCCTAACCTGTGGTAAGTAAAGCATGTCACTTTCTAACAGGCCCAGGAACCCCATGCTCCTGGAACTTCAAGATGAGAGAAGCTTACCCACCTCACAGGTATTTGAGGGTGCAAACCCATGGCTGGGCTTAGTTTTAGAAAGTCCTATCTAAAATGCCTTGTGGAACAGAGTTCCATCAAAGCAAAGGCCTATGTAAAAATGATTATTCTTGGTGCACATTATGCAAGTAATAAGGTCAATTAAAAAACTAAAGTCTATTTTGAAAATTACTCAGTCCTATCATGATTTGTTTTGAACAAAAATGAGGCCTGGAGAGAGAGAAATTATGTTTCAAAACTTTTCATATATTTGTCATTAAATTCTAGACTCATTAGCTGTCTTTAATATTTTGCCTACATTTTAGACTAACCATGCTTACTTCTGTTAACCAACCAGCAATCTCCAACTGTAGCTCAGAAGGAACAAAAAGGATGGGTAATGTAAAAACTGGGATCAATATTCTAGTCCTGAACAACCATCCTGCAAATTCTGCCTGGTGATGGGAATAAATAGGGTGCTCATCAACTGGAGGTTTCCTTTTTGAGAAAGTAAGAACGAGGGAGTTAACCAAAGCCAAGCCCCATGCATCCAAATCTTAGCAAGCATAACTATAGCCACCAGTTATCTGGTTGTGTCATGATACATCCTTTTCTCTCCCTTGTTGGAGGAGGACTCTATTCCACAGCTTCACCTTAGCATTTGACTTATGATAAGGAGTCTATGCTACTTCCCCTGAGACATATTTTTTGTCCCAAACTCAATTCCAAGCTTTGGGTCAAAGCCCTAAGTTTGGGTGGGAAACAAAAACTGGATCTGCAGGATCCAGAGGCAGATGATAATGGGAGTTAAAAGGTAGAGTGCAGGTGAACATGACTAATTCCTGCTGATTCGTCCAAGCTTCTCATTTCATGGATAAAGTTCATGCTAGTATCCATGGCATAAATGAGGTCTAGGGAATTTGAAGACTACTGACAACAGGGGAGATAGGATGCATGTGGGTAAAAGCAGATATTTCCAACCCCTAGGTCCCCCTGTTAACATGGGTGAAAGCCATTTTGACACCCATGGTCAGTACCTTGTTGTGGTCGCTGGGACTCAGGGATATAAAGATGGAGGAAAGAAAGAGATACCTCACTTTGTCTCCTTCACTTACCTGGGCTATTTGCCAGGAAAGGAAGGGAACCTGGGCTGCCTGCTTGCCTCCATATAGATGGGTAGCCATTCAACTTCAATCTGTACCCATTTTAAATGCATGCTGAAACCCTGGGACTCCTTTGAAAAAATATGCCTTTTTTTTTTTCCTTTTTTCTCCTCTGTCCTCTCTTTAATGATAGGTAATTGTGTCTATGTACCGTGAGACACTTCCCTTGGATGCATCCTCCAAACTGGGAAAAGTTTATTTTCCCAAACCTTAAACTCTTTGGCTTAGGATAGGGCTTGGGGGAAGGAAACCCAGAAGCCTGACATGCTGGAAAAAGGATAAAGTTTTTTTTACCAGTTGGGCTTTTGCCCTTCCTCTCCCTGTGCAAACTGGTAAAAATCCTTGGAATTTATGAGCTGTCCTAACCCTCCTCCTTGTTTTGTTTTGATACATATTTCCTAATAACCCATTTTGTCTCTTCTCACCTTCAGGCCATTAAATTCCCAATGGTTGTGCAACCGGAGCCTTGGAGAATAGTCCCTTTTGTTGGGGACCATTAGAGAGACCTTTCAGGGAGATCTGACTGCCATTTTCCCAAAACCCCATCTCAGCAGAAAGCAGCTAAGATCAGCCTTTGTCCTTATCTCTATGCTTATTCTAATGTCAGTTAGATGTACTTCTTTAGAGAGAAGGATGATACATGTAGGAGGCAGTTAACGGGGAGGGTCCCTGGAGAATCTCTGAGCCGCCTCACAAGTGTTTACATCAGATGCTTTTGTACAGATGAGGGAACCCACCCAGGGCCTTGTTTGGGCATGCCCACAACGAACTGGGGGACCCACCTGCACACTGGGAGAGTGGGGTGGAGACACTGGGAAGATGGTGCCTTGTGCACCAGGAAGGAGCCTGGTCTCTTCAGCACGTGTGTGTGGTGACCTGGTATTCAATCTGGGAGGTGAGATCCTGTTGGCAGGACTCCTTTTTTTCACTGAGAGCTTTCTTTTAATACATTTTGCTCCCCTCACCTTTTTTTTTTTTTTTTTTGAGACAGAGTCTCGCTCTGTCGCCCAGGCTGGAGTGCAGTGGCGTGATCTCGGCTCACTGCAAGCTCCGCCTCCAGGGTTCACACCATTCTCCTGCCTCAGCATCCCGAGTAGTTGGGACTACAGGCGCCCACTACCACGCCTGGCTAATTTTTTTGTATTTTTAGTAGAGACGGGGTTTCACCATGTTAGCCAGGATGGTCTCCATCTCCTGACCTTGTGATCCGCCCGCCTCAGCCTCCCAAAGTGCTGGAATTACAGGCGTGAGCCACCGCGCCCAGCCTCTCTTCACCTTTTAATGTTTCTGCGTGCCTAACTTTTTCTGTTCGTGTGACAAGAACCCAGATTTTAGCTGAGCCTAGGAGCAAAAATCCTGCATCAATTATAAGAAAATATAGTATAATAATAATTTTAATTATCTTATGATTAAAAGGAAGATAATGAATGATCGTTCTTAGAACTGATCCCTGGTGAAATATAATTATGACAATAGACTCTATGGTATGGTATTGATAAATACTGAGTTAAAATTTGAGGCATAAAGAGATAATCAATAACAACCTGAGCAATCCAACTTTGCTACCTCAAGAATAAAATCAGAGGCTTTGCATTATTCCTGGCCTCTACCCTCTGTGTATGACGTCCTCTGGGGACCATATTTCTGATGGTGCAGAAGGTTTCAGGTTCATTGTCCTTAAGTTACTTCTCCCTAGGGTTACCTCTCCATGTTGACAGGTGAAAGAGATTTTTTTTTCTAGGAGGTTCAGTTTTCTTACTGACAGAGAATTCCCATAGACTCAGTGATGTCTTTGGCAAGCTGCTGCCTGGATGTTAATATTTTGATAAAGTGAAATAGTCAAAACTTTATAGTCAAATATGTCTGTACTAGAAACCTTGTTTTGCCACTTCTACAAACCTACATTACCTTGTCTATAATGGGGGAATTTAATGTCTATATCTCAGGGCTTTTATTTTAATTAATGGTGAGTTATATAAAGCATCAACATTTGAAATGCACTAGAAAAATGTTATTTACTCTCTTCCTCACTGGTTCTTATTTGTTTCTGGTCTTGTTTGTAAGTCTTGAAATGCTGAGTGAAATCTGCTGTAAGACCTTTTCATCCTTCTTTCCTTTGAAAATGATTTCTTCTCCCTTTTCCTGTCCTCTTCATCTATGATTATGGAGGAAATCTGAAAATAGGAGAGAAGATATGTAAGTGCCTTTAACACTTGCTTCATAACAAACATGCTGAGAATTTAGTGGCATACAACAAAAAAATTTTATCTTCATGAATTCACAGGTCCAGAATTCAGAAAGAGCACAGTAGAGCTGTTCATCTTTGGTTTAGTTACTTGAATATGATTTCTTTTGTTTCTAGGAGAAAAGAGGCTGATAATCTTTCCCATACACATTTAACATACAATGGTAATCTGGGTATACAATAACTGTAATAGACACCCCAAAACTTGCAGGGGAGAAGCAAGCATTCAATCACCAGTCCTTCACATGCTGAAACAGTTGGGCATGTGTTCCCAATTTCTTGATTAGGGCCCCATCCCTAACAATGATTGTCCTTAGCTCTTAATTTCTTATCTATTGGTTTATATTTCATTCCATTAGACAGAATCTACACCCACAATTATCTTGAAGATAAGCCTTCTTCTTTTAGACGCTTGTAAAGAAGTGGTGCAACAATGCTTTTAAGAAGTTAGAAGCATTGTTGTCTAGCCAAGAGAGTCAATGGGCCATGCTCTTAGATTCTTAGAGAATTTTTTGCTGAACTTAGAACGCATTTGAGAAAATGCTTTATATCTTTCTGAGGTCTTAACGAAGGCCTTTCTGCCATACCCTGGATTCCCAGAGGCCCTGTTTTACTGGCAGTATTCCGGGTTTCTTTGATCTTTGTCCTGAGACCATCTATTACTTTGAAAATGTTTCCTTAGCTGGAAAGACTGCCCTAGCCCCAGATAGTTCCTAAAAATTCTAACAAAAACTAAAAAGTTATTTCTTTAAATCATGTATCTCTTTCCAAACTTTATCTAAAACAACGGTTGTCAAGAGACTGGGATTCCATTTTTCCTTAATGGATATAGCAGCTTCCAAGGGAAGGGTTGAGGGGTGCAGCCCACAAGCAACAGCATTATCACAGAAGGATGACTAGTGAAAAAGAGTGGAAAGAGGAAGACTTCCACAACAATGTACACTAATAATAAAAATGCTCAGAAGGCATTGGACTCTAGTGTGACACACAACATTCCATTCTCCTCTGTCTTGGGTTAATTTTTATGTTGATATTTATGCAAAATGTTAAGCTGTCTAAAATAGTCTGCAATTAAGTCTCTCTTCATGCATGGCTCCTCAAAACAAAAGTGCATTTTTATTACAGTACTCAATATTAGATCCCAGGAAAAAAAATAAAATCCCTCTAAATTTTAAGTCTATCTGAGACACAATATTTTAGAAGCTGGCAGAATAAGAGAAACAGAGAAATATGCAGAGCAGGAGTGTTTCCAGAATAAAAGAGTAATACAAAAAAAAAAGAAAAAAATGTAAAAAAAAACTGTTTTAAAAAATATATAGTTACTGGCATTACATTTGATAAAGAGATTAAATAAAATATACATTCAAAAGAAACAATTGAACTTTGAATTCAGAAATTATTAAAGATTTAAAGGACCAGATAAAGTATAACACATAGTTGATTGTCAGAAATGAGAATTCAATCGGTTAAGAACTGAATATTTTCAGAGGAAGCAGAGCAGCAAGCGTAGAAGATAACCAAGGATGAAAATTGATGGGCATTAGCGTGCTGGAGAAACAAGAGTAAGTGAAGCATTTTGCTTTTGTTTTTATTTTGTTGGGGATCAACTCTAAAAGACTGAAGATAAAAACAGAGAAAGTCAGGGAGACCAGAAGAATGCAAATAAGTTCAGCTGCTCCCTGCTTCATGATATTCAAGTCAGGATACTATAATATAAAAAGAAAAAAGTTTGTATTCTTTCAAATAAAGAAACATTTAATGAAAATGTTGTAGGCCATTTGGAACAAGAACTTATTTTATTCCATTTCTTTAAGTTATAAGAGGTCCTTCCCACCATTTTGGAGTTTGGTAAAGGATTCATAAATACACGTAGAGATTATGAACAAGGCTCTAAATCAATACAGCTACAGGACAATGCACATAACAAAGATTACATGTTCTTGTTTGCTAATTGTAGTAATGTTCAATGAGCTTTAGCTAAACCTTGTTTGATCTTCATGCAATAAAATACTCCAAGCTGCTAGTACGACACCCAGCTGGTAGTACCCAACAGGAAATTGAAAATGCAGAATTAGTGAGGGAGTGGTTTAGACTAGAGATGTATGTTTGAAAGATATTATCATAAAATTGAAAGCTGACACACTGGGAGCAGATGTTATTGCCACAGAACATAAAAGAGAAGAGCTTGGCAAAAACAAACGGGAAATGCTTATATTTGTGGCATGAGAGTAGGAAGAGAGTTGGTACTGTGGATATTAAGCAGAGAAAGTGATTAAAATAACGTGATTTATTTTTTAAAATTTAAAAGATTTAGAAGTCCCAATGAAATATCAAAAATATAACCAACATCAGTTGTCATAGCACCTGGCTTATTATTATTCACATATTTGTGTATATATTTTATACTATCAATATATACTAATATATTTCAAAAATGGGAATTTTACACACATTTAATTTTACACAATGGGTATTTTGCTCTCTGTTTTTCTACGTACATATGTATATATGTATGTATTTAGATATCCATTATGTTGTGAGAGTCATCCTGGCTGATAAACGGAGCTAACATTTACTTATTTTTGTATGTAAATGTGGCTAACATTTACTTATGTTGTGAGATTTATCCAGGTTGAAAAATGTAGTTAACATTTACTTATTTTCAATGCTGGATAGTATTCTGTTGTCTAAAATAAATCATTATCCTCTCATCAACAGACTTTTGGAATTTTTTCCTACATTTTTGCTAATATAGGCACAGTTCAATGAACATTCTTTTGTAGGTGTTACTCAAGACTTACGAATAGAAACCTTTATGTTTATATGGTATGTATATCTTCATTTTCAACTTCACCTCATATTGCCAAATAGCACTCAGCCAATATTCATCTCAGCCAGCAGTGTTTAAGAGTTCCTACTGTTCTTCATTTTGTCTGATAGTGTGGTTAAAGTATGTGTTTGTTTTTAAAATAGACATGGATTTTATTTTCTCAAATGATGGTTAAGGTTAAGTGCTCTAAAAAGTATGTATCAGCATTTGTTTTTATTCCTCTATGAATGATGTGTTGGGTTTGTTCATTTCTGTCTCTTTATGTGTAGATTTCTAGAAATTTTACATAGTCTAAGTAATAGAGTTTTCATTTATTATTCTGAGGCTGAAGACATTTTAATTTTAAGAAAAGATAATTTTAATTTTACCAAAAATATAACTCTTTTGATGCTTTCACGCTTGTACCTCTGTGGTTTACTTAAGAAACCTATCCCTAAACCAAGGGCATAAATATACTCCACTATATTTGTTTCTAAAATGGAAAGTTTAGCTTTTCACATGTAATTTTTTACCTTATTTCAAAACACTTTTTGTGCGTGGCTATGAGTTAAGTATTACACTTTGTTTTTTCATGTAATTGACCAATTTCTGCACCTGAATCTGCTGTTCATGTATTAAGCATTCATCAGTGATTTTCACGTCACCTCAGATGTATTTCTTCTACAGGGTACTTAATGGTCTTTTATTGACCATTTGTTTATTCCTTCCTAATCCTTCCTGGTATTATTTATTATAACTTTACAGTAAGGCTTGTTACCTGGTACAGTAAGTCCCTCCATTTAGCTCTTATTTTAAGATGTCCTGATTTTAGCCCTTTATTTATTTATTTATTTTATTTGGTTTTTTTTTTTTTTTTTTGATGGAGTCTTGCACTGTTCCCCGGGCTGGAGTGCAATGGCATGATCTCGGCTCACCGAAACCTCTGCCTCCGGGGTTCAAGCGATTCTCCTGCCTCAGCCTCTCTAGTAGCTGGGATTACAGGTGCCTGCCACCACGCCCAGCTAATTTTTTGTATTTTTAGTAGAGACAGGGTTTCACTACGTTGGCCAGGTTGGTCTGGAACTCCTGACCTCGTGATCCGCCTGCCTCGGCCTCCCAAAGTGCTGGGATTACAGGCGTGAGCCACTGCGCCTGGTCTATTCTTCTTTATAAAACTTAAGATCAAAATGTTGGAGTTCTGTGAAGGGTTCTGTTGAAGTTTTCAGTGGAATTGAATCAAATGTAAAAATTAATATGGAGGCAGCTGACATTAATCATATTTATTTTTCTTCTTATTGATAAACACATTAGAGTTTTCTATTTCAGTCTTCTTAAAGTCATTCAATAAAGTATTAGAATTTATTTTGTTAGATCTTTATACAGTCCTTCCTTCTTTTCCTCTCTCCTCCCTCCCTCCCTCCTTCCCTCCCTCCCTTCCTTCCTTCCTTCCTTCCCTCCTTCCTTCCTTTTCTTACTTTCTTTCTTCCTCCTTTCTTCTCTTTCTTGCTTTTTTTTCTTTATTTAGCTAGTATAAATCATATCACTTGCACCTTTTTTCTCTCCTTCGATTTAGAAAAGTTTTGAATTAGGACAACTCTTTCATGAGTCTAGGTAGGAGTCACTAACTTCACTGTGAGGAGGATAATGATGACTAGGTCAAAAGCTAAGGCAAGAAACTTGGAAAATCTGAAACCCCCCAAATCAAATCTTCACATTCAAGCTCAATTATAATTTTCCTTACTCCTTTACTCTTACCTTTTCTCCCTATTTCGTCCTTCCCTTCATTCTTCTTTTCTTCTTTAGTTCTATTAATTTCCAGGTTATCAATTTCACATGCAGATGGAAACATACACGTTAATTCCAAATCAAAGAGTCTTATAACTAGAATTGTTATTTAATATTTAAGTGTCACTCTGTTGGAATTTTTCCATTTTGTAGAAAAATCTGAACATATTTGAATGTTTTCATATTCACTTCAGATATTTATAAAATCAATTTCCAGGAATGTGAGTTGCCCAATGATCATAAGATTTTCATTGTTTTAAACATTTTACCATTTCAAAGGAAATAAGTCTTTATCTTCAATGGTCCATATCTTTTTAAAGCATATTGAATTTGTTTTTACAATCTTTGATGAACATGTGAAGCCATAATTAGAACGGAGCTTTACTCTAAAACTGATATTGGCAAACTATAGTGCACAAGCTAAATCTTACCCCCTTGCAGGGCAAACATAATTCTGTCCATAAATTACATATTGTCTATGCCTATTTTCATCCTGCAATAGCAAGTGTGACTACTAGCAACAGATACTGTATCTCCCACAAAGCTGTGGATATTTACTATCTGGCCCTTTATAGAAATAATTTTCCATGATTTTCCTTGGCATGCGATTTGGAATAGAGCAGAAGTAGATTTACACATTTTATTTAAACCAACTTTGGAAAATTGTAAACCTGGTGGCTATGGTTTCACACAGAAAAATATCTGTACCAGTTTTTTAAATACTTAGATTCACAACAGCATACATTATGAATTAGACATTGAAAAATGATGATTAAAAATGTTCTAAACTTTTTCCTGATTTTATATATGGATATGATGATTTTAGGTCCAACCTGACAATTCTTAACTTTCCTGGTCTGAACTTCAGTCAGGTAGGTATGTTGAGTTTGCAGCTTCCTGGGGAGTGGCTCAGAATCCTGGCTTCAGGTAAACATTCTCCTCACTTGTATTCGTCTAGCGTTATGCGGGGAGAAGGCAGAGGCTTCTTGTTCATGCCACAGTCTGGTTTGCCTCACTTTCCTGTGTGGCTTCCAGTTTTGACTTTATCTAAGTAACTATTTCGTCATTTATTTTAAGAGAAATCTCTGTACTTTTTTGTTTAATTTTAGAAATTGGTTGTTTACTGATGTACTTTGGGGGAAAATCTGAAAATGATTTTGAACTAGTATGTGTGTTGAGGAGGCAAAAGATAATTGGAAGTGGCAGTGAGTTATTATTGAAGTGGCCATGCCATTCTGGTGAGGAGTTCTTTTCTGTCACCACCATGAAAATATCATTCCACTGGCTTTTTGCTAAGAAGTCTGCTGTTAATCTCAGAGACTTTTTAAAAAATGCATTTTTTCCATGACTTGCTTTTGAGATCTTTGTTTTTCTTTAGTGGTCTACAGCTTTACTACAATATTTGAAGGTAAGTTTCTTTCTGTTAATCCTAATTGAGAGAAGCTGTGCTTTCTGAATGTAAATATTCACATCATTCATCAATTAAGCAAAAATCTCAATTCAATTATATGCATTCATTCTTTTATCCACATTCCTCACTTATTCATACATTTCAAAATGTATTATTCTTTTTGGTCAATATAGGGCATCTTTCTTGTTTTTTTCTTGCTTTAATTATCCCTATTTATTCACAGTTTGCAATAACATTTTTATAAAATAAGAGAAAGTTCAAATCATATTTTATATAAAAATATCTTTCTAATATGTAAACTATTTTTTGTACATGCAGATAATTTCTGTGCAAGGAATCTTTACTTATATAAATGACATTAAATTATGTAACCTTACTATATTATTTTTATTTTTCATTCAGCAATCTTTAAAAATTACCCTTACATGTGTTATAGCTAGTTCATTTCTTTCTGACGCATTATAGTTTTCCAGATATGCATATATCACATTGTACATAGACAATCTCCTTGTGATTGTCTTCAATGAATGATTTCTACAAAATATTTTTTACTCAATATCTATTTTATGTTCTCCTAATAGACCTCTGGGAAAATTTTTTTAAATAGTGTACACTCAGAGTGCCAGATTGCACTCTTGTATTTTAGAGCAGGCGGCACAGCTACCAAAACTGCAGGAAGCTTTCGATTTCCCTGTATTTCCACAAAATTTTGGCATTATCAGGTTTTTGAATGTTTGACAGGACAAAATATGTCAAGTTGTTATTTTATTATTGTTTCAATTTGCATTTTAAAATTAATAATGTCTGAGAACTTATTCCTACATTTGTGAGTGTTTGAGGTTTCCTTTTTTGCTGATTTCTAACCCATATTATTATTTGGCTTTTGAGATTGTTGGCTTTTTCTTGCGGATATGCTGAAGTGTTCCATTATTTATATATTAAAAATATTATCAGGAAAATGTATGCCTGAGATAAAACTTATCTCTACAGTTTAGGCATTGGCATTTAGGTGGTGGCCTAGACAGATTCAAATGCTGTTTCAAAAACCCAGATGCTTTGACCTTAGATCGCTTTGGTCGAAAGTAAGATTTAAATAGTTATTTTTTTTAAATAAATATTGTTACAAATGTTTGGCTGATTACTGAAGCGTATAAATAGATCGATATAGTTTTTGTTCCATTTGGACTTTAGGACTTTACTTTCTCTTATTTATATGCAGCTATTATGAATCTCATAATGTGGTAAGGAGGAACCATAATTTACAAGGAAGGATCATGATACTAAGTTTCCTTACTAATTATTATGATGGTAATTCTCAATTACAGGTTTATGAAAATGGAGCCAGTGGGAAATATTCAGAAATCACATACACACAAATAAGCACACACATAAACATGATGTTTAATCTTGTCTTATTTTCTTTTTTAATTTTGTAATTTTGAAGTTTGGATAGTTTCCTTAAATTAAAAAAAAATTGAACCACTGTACTTTGTCTAATTTGGAGACAAGCATATGATGACAAACTCATCAACTATTTGTACTCAAGTATGTCAACAAGCTGTTCAGAGAAATATAATATTTTATATAATTTAGATATAGCATAAATATATTTCAAAATTAACATATGGCTTTGGTTTTAAATAGAAACATTTTAACATATCTCACAATTATTTTAAAATTACATTTTACCTCTTGGATTAAATTTTCAAATTCCATGCAATCCTGTGAAAAATATTCTACATTTGCCAGAAGCGGTGGCTCATGCTTGTAATCTTAGCACTTTGGGAGGCCGAGGTGAGTGGATCACATGAGGTCAGGAGTTCGAGACCAGCCTGGCCAACATGGCAAAGCCCAGTCTCTACTAAAAATACAAAAAGTAGCCAGGCATGGTGGCAGGTGCCTGTAATCCCAGCTACTCAGGAGGCTGAGGCACAAGAATCGCTTGAACCTGGGGGAGGGAGATTGCAGTGAGCCAAGATGCTGCCACTTCATCACTCCAGCCTGGGTGAAAGAGTGAAACTCCATCTCAAAAAAGTAAAAAATAAAATAAACACATAATAAAAAATAAAAAGAAATGATGAGCAAGTGGCCCTAGGAAAATTATATTACAAAACTACACATAAAAGGAATTTATTCGTAAAGATAGTGATCCCATGATTACTATTCCTAGGAGAGAGTGACATCTTGACATAGCTAGTGCTGTTTAACATAATAAAATGGGCAAACTACATAAAGTTTGTATGCTACAATTGCCATTATTTTTCAAGATACCATTTATCTACTATGAGACTCAGTGCTCTACTTGCCCTTTATGGTTTTCAGGAATAATTGTGAAAACAATTATGAGATAATCATTCTATAGCATTTTCCACATGTCATGTCTCTGTAACCGAATCATAAAATATCTTTATTTTTAGGCAGAAGATTTTGCATAAACTTGTTCTCTTCAGCTTGAACAAAGTTTTAGAGAATGTAACTGCATTATCTATCCATCAGTAAGTCTTTAGTGCCAACATGGAAATAGTAACAGGAAAATTTAGGCAAATGTTAAGACAGTATACCTGGATAATCCCAAATATCTCATAAGGCAAATAAAAATAAACGGATTCCATTATTTTTTTTTGGCATTGAGTTTTCCAAGTTCAATGTTTCTCATAGCCTAAAAGACATCTCCAGATTTATCCAAAAGGCAAATGTAAGATTTTAGAAATAATGCCATTAAATTTGTTTTCTAGATTTACTCTTCTTATGCATGTGTGACTATTTGCAATATATATTAGAAAGGGAGAAGATTTCAGATATTTTATTGCTTCAAATACAACACAGGCATAGCCATTTAAAAATAACATTTGTCTTTTTCAGGCCAGGTGTGGTGGCTCACACCTGTAATCCCAACATTTTGGGATGTTGAGGCAGGTGGATCATCTGAGCTCAGGAATTTGAGACCAGCCTGGGCAACATAGTGAAACCCCGTCTTTATCAAAAATACAAAAAGTTAGCTATGTGTGGTGGCGCACACTTGTGGTCCCAGCTACTCGGGAGGCTGAGGTTGGAGGATCTCTTGAGACCGTGGGGCAGAGGTTGCAGTGAGCTGAGATCATGCCAGTGAACTCCAACCTGGGTGACAGAGTGTGACCCTGTCTCAAAATAATGATAATAATAACAATAACACTTGACTTTAAAAAAAAGTAGTTTAAATTTAAACTATGAATGGACAATAACAAATGTCTTAGAATAGTAAAAAATGTTATTCTTTAAAAATGTGAAGAGACATGATGCATTTTTATATTTTGTAACCTATAAACCTTCATCAAGTAAAACTCATCTTTGTATCAACTAAAAAAATTCTGTTAATAGGCATCTTCATGAACCTATAGTGCAATAAAATTCATCTATGTAACTACAAGCATGAAGAACTAAAACAATTCTGATTTCACATCCTCCCAATTACTTATTGGAATAACTTGGGCAATTCAATAAACATTTGAGCCTCCATGGTTTTGAACGAAACTCGCCGAATCAGCAAGCACCTTACATCCTGCTAAAAACTCAAGGCTCATTCCAACTTAAATCTTACTCCTGAAACTGTCTGGTCAGGCAAAGGAGAGAAAGAGAAGAATGAGAATGAAGAGAGAACTGAAAAATGTACAAATATGGGCTGTATATATAAAGTCCAGTAACCCAAACAGCTGCCTAGATAAATAAAGCAGGCCTGCCTCACCTTGTCCATTATACGCAGAAAAAGAAGCCAAGAAGAACTCAGTTTTATGCCCCATGACTAGCTAGAAGTTGACCTAGGACATTCAGTTAATTGGTTAGTAATCCTAACAGAATCCTGACACAGGCTGCCACTCTGTGGTGCCCAGACATCCTTAAACACTCAAAAAGCTTTGGCTTTCTTCCCAAATCAGGGAATAGAAGCCTGTGCATTTCTCTCTGACTGCCAACAAACAGATCCTAGCACATAATAAAGGCAGCCGTGACGAATACCGAGCTTGCAAATATTTGATTGCCAAATCCTCTCACCTTGGATAAAAGACATTATGAAGGAGTAAAAATATTATATCCAAGTCTCTCTTGAAAACTAAAAAAAAAAAAAAAATTGTTGAAGTTCTCTCCTTAGTTCTCTCTCCAAGAGTTCTCCCCCTTGTTGGTGGATATTTACGTTGTTTCCCATGTTGGCTATTAAAAGAATGCTGTTAATGAACATTCATATATGAGTTTTTGCATATGTTTTTATTTATCCTGTGTAAACGCTTAGTGGTAAAATAGTTGAATCACATGGTAAATATATTATTAACATTAGAAGAAACGAACAATTTCCCAAAAGGTGATGCTATTCCGCATTCCCGTTAGGAATGCACAAGACTTTCATTTGCTCCACTTTCTTGTCAATGATTTGTCTTTTTAAAAACATTTTAATGAAATTCACTATGATTTTAATTCACATTGACATTTACCTAATAGGTAATGACATTAGCACCTTTTTATGATGTATTTGTGATCTGCAAATTTTCTTAGAAAACGATCTGCTCAAATCTGCCCATTCTGTTAATGGTTTTTGTTTTCTTATTATTGTTTTGAGAATGTATTATAAATTCTGGATAGAAGTTATTAGATATATTATAAATCTCCCAGTCTGTGACTTGTATTTTGATTCTCTTAACAGTGTTTTTGAAAGAGCCAAAGTTTTTAATAATGGTTATTTACTTAATTTTTGTAATGAATTATGCCAAGGTCACAAAGATTTTTTTCCTATGTTTTGTTATAAACTTTTTTCTAGTTTGAGGCTTTACTTTTAGGCCTATGATCTACTTTCAGATAATTTTTGTTATGCTATGACATATAGATTTAAGATTCTTAATTTTTTAGCATATAGATATATCTATTTCAGTACCATTTATTGAAAAACGTATTATTTTCCCACTGAATTCCTTTTGCACTTTTGTCAAAAATCAATTGCTTCTATATGCATGGGTATAAGAAATACACCTTCCAGACTGTTCCATTGATTTATTTGTGCATCTTGAGGTCAATATCACACTGTATTAATTACTGTAATTTTATAGTAATGTTTTAAGTAGTATAAGTCCTTTAACTTTTTTTTTTCAAAGCTGTTCTGGATATTCTAAGGTTTTTCATTTTCATAAAAATTTTTAAATCAGCTGATTATACAAAAAAGGGCTTCTGAGATTTTTTCATTGGTATTTTGTTGAATTTATGGATCAGTTTTGGAAGAACTGACATTAACCATATTATGAACATAGTATATTTGTATATGTATTTAGGCCTGACAATCTCTTTCTGTGCAATAGCTATTTAAACCATTTAAATTTAATGTGACTTTCTTATGAATTGATTTATTTACATCACGCATTTTGGTATTGGTTTTATACTTTTTTCTTCCATTTTTTGTCCTTTTCTTCCTCTTTTACTACCTACTTCTAAATTAATTTATTTTTATATCATCATTATTATTATGATTTTGTGAGACAGGGTCTCACTTTGTTGCTCAGGCTGGAGTGCCTTGGTGTGATCACAGCTCACTGTAGCTTCTACCTCCCAGGATCAATTGATCCTCCTTCTTCAGCCTACCAAGTAGCTGGGACTATAGGCATGCCACTATGCTTGGCTAATTTTTGTGTTTTTGGTAGGGCTGGGATTTTGCCATGTTGCCCAGACTGGTCTGGAAGTCCTAGGCTCAAGTAAGCCATCTGCCTCGGCCTCTCAAAATGTTGAGATTACAGGCGTGAGCCACCACACCTGACCCAATTTAATATTTTTATTATATTATCTCTTTTTTTACTAGCTGTGCAACTTTATATAATTTAAGTGCTTGTTTTAGGACTGACCATATATACCTATAATTTATCAGTCTGCTTGCAAATGATACTATATCAATCATTTCAACTAGGTCAAGATTCTTATAATATTATATTTCATCTTTACCCTTCTGGTTTTAGGAGATGGGTATCATGCATTTTATTACTAATGTGTTAAAAATTCCACAATATATTGTTTTTATTATTGCTTTAAAAATCAATTATATTTTAAAGAGATTCAAAGAGTAAGACAAAATGTCTTTATTGTTACCCTATGTTATCATTTCTTGTACTTAATACCATTTTCTTACTCTTTGAGAGCACAAAGTTTATTCTCCAAATTCCACTGCTATTGTTTGCCTTTGCCTCCATAACAGATATAACATCTTCAATATTGCATATTTCCCTTGACCTTGCTCAGGTTTCAGATACTTTTGATTGTTCTCTGATCATAGATATATATTTTCCTTAAGTTTGCTATCTCCAATAATATCTTTGAAGCAATGTGGATTTTTAAAATTGCTCTATGTTTGTGGGTTGTTCTATTGCAGTGGAATGGAATATTTGTATCTTGTTTTCATCATTAGTTTATTCAATATCTAGTTGAATTATACCAGAAAGTCCCATAATGCTGAAAACAAACACAAAGCAAGATTTACAATTGAATGATTTATATATTTTTTCTTTGCACTTAAAATTTATAATATAATTGATCCCTATTTTTATATAAATGTAACTGGTTTGTCTGAGCATAGATTTGTGCTTTCAATAGTTCTCAGTCATGCTACTTCAGATGTTTGCCTATTATATAGCATTTCAGTTTTTCTTTGAATTCTCCCCAGAATAGTTTGGTTATTTTCTAACCTATTTAACTTAATTGGTGAGTTTATGATATATAATCATCTAACATAAATGTTTAATTTTAATTTTAGTATTGTATTCTGGATTTTTATTACCTCTTTTCTGTTTGCTACATGTATAGCCTGTGTTGAATTTTCATTTTGTTGAAATAGACTAGATATTAACTGAGCATTACCGAATTAAGCTATAATAGAACATAACTTGCATCTTCAAATGGCTTTGAAAATGCCTAGTATATTTAAGTTCTTATAAATATTAATTTTCTAATATAATTATCACTTTTGTACTATTGTTAGTTTCTGTATTAAGGTACTTTCTTACTTTGCCTGCCAAACTATTGTTTCTATCCTATAAGGTAAATACATGTTAAACTCTTTCAAAAAGATTGAATAAGCCTAGGCAATAACAAACAATTGGCCATATAATGCTTTTTAATTTCATGGAGTCAATATACATGACTATAAAAAGAAAACGATTTCTGAGAATATATTGAGTGTTTATTTTACATAATATTTATGTGACATAGGGAACATTATAGGGAATTTTTAAATGTATGTTTTACCTCAATACTCTAGCATATTCCTAAAGGAACAGGAGGAGTCTTTGACACATTACAGGGTTTTTTTGTAGATGATTACTCTTTCTGTACTTTGAGAAACATTGTCTTTCAATTTACAACAAATTAGGCAGTGGCAAAGATTTGAAACACAAAGATTTTTGAAATTCATCTACATGCAATAAAAATTGACCAAAGAAGGAAAATAGAAATACATATTACTATTATATGCCATTGGTTCTATGTAAGCTTATTAATCTAAATTTCTGTTGTTTAAGAAGCAGAAAAATACACTTCTACAGATATAAAAATAGTGTTATCATTAACAATATGAATTAAAACATAAATATATTAGCACATTTATTAGACAAGACTATTTGATATTTTTCTCCAACAAATCTATATTCTTTTTTTACTAACTTAATATTATTGGCATGCCATTTTGTTGTACAGTTTAAGAAGATAAAAGCTATGTGTAAATAAAACCACTCTTACAGCATATAATGTCATGTCACAAAAGGTATATTTACTCCCAACAGCTTGATATTTATGTGCTGTGATATAGAAATCTCTCAACATTATCTTTGTATGTATAGCTCCAGGTACTTTGCATGTCTCACGACGTTAAGAATGGATAACTGAATCTCCCAACTTAAAAGCCTTTGTGGAATTCATACTCTGTAAGAACAAAGCATTAGTATTTGACATTTTAGACTAATGATTTTGGAAGAGAAGTGTACAATTATTCGATATTTCTTTATGTATTCTCCAATTCTGTAATCACATGGCCTTCAGTCACAAGATTCTGGTTCTGTGGGGATGGAAATATTGAAAGGAACAATTTAAAAAAATACTAGATGCCATAATCTGAAAGTAATCTTCATAACTCTTGTAGTAATAATCATTAAGTATTTACAGTGAACTGCTTCTTCTACCATTCTTTGTTGGTGTTTTCTTTTTCTTTCTTTATTTTTCTAAATGAATCTGGAGGTTTGCCAAGCACAGCAAATGGACAAGCAACAGGAGATTGTTGTCAACACATGACCCGGCAGAGACACTAACACTTTTGAGCCAATGCCAACTGTGTTGCCATGAACACTGTTGGTTTTCTAATAGATGGGAATAAATAAAAGTTACGGATAGTTCTGTTTTAAAGGTCACTTTGGATCTTCAGTATACACTTAGATCATTTAAACTATTATATGAAAGTAAAAATGTTACCATTCAACCCTTCTTCTGTAACTAATATTTCGATCCTTTACATTGAATTCTGTTAATAAATCCTGTACTCTCAATGAGATATGCTGTAGTTTGGGTTAAAAGCTTGCAAATTTTTTCAGTTCTTAGATGTTGATATTTATAGTGATGTTTTGTGTTTCAGTTTGTTTGGGCAGTTATAATAGAATGCAATAGAGTGGGTGACCTATAAACAAAAAAATATTAATTTTACAGGTTGAGGTGTTGGGAAGTCCAAGACCAAAGTGCCAGCGGATTTGCTATCTGTCGAGGATCAACTTCCTTATTTATAGATGGCTTTATTCTTGCTTTAACTTTGATGGGAGAGCGAATGAACTCTCTGGGCTTCTTCTATATTGGCACCAATTCAATTTATGAGGGTTGTGCTATCATGATTTAATCACCTCTGAAAGGCCCCACTTCCTAATACCATCATTTTGAGAGTTAGGATTTCAACATTAATTTTGGTGGGACAAAAATATTCAGTATATAGCAGTTTATAAAACACTGATGATAGTAGATAAATGGTGATTTGTATGTTGTTCCTTTTTATTCACTAGCTAGCTAACTTTTTATAACTACAGTAACAAAAAAAACTCATTAAATCAAGTTTTTACCTAGAAATGCCTTTTAAAATTAAATACAAATTTTAATTATCAGTTAGTATTTATTTTTAACTTATACTTAATATTATCTAGTGTTGGAAATTAGAAATCTAGCTGGTTCTTCCTTAACTGATGCCTAAATCATTTCTGTAATGTCTTGAATAGAGTATATAGAAAAAGAAAATAGATTTGTGGTTGCTTAAGGGCTACGAAGTAGAGTGAGAGGATAAGGAGGTGATAACTAATGTGTATGGGGTTTATTTTTGCAGCCATAAAAAGAGTTGTAACATTGACTAGCATGATGACTGCACATGTCTATGATACACTAAAAATTACTAAATTCAATGCCATAAATAGGTGTTATATGATATTTGAATAATAGCTCAATAAAGCTGTAAAAACAAACAAGCAACTATTTTTTAGCCATATTTGAATAAAGAATGGCTACATATTGTCCAACATTTTCTTAGTCTATTTTGTGCTGCTATAAGAAAATTTGTGAGACTGGGTAATTTGTAAAGAACAGAAATTTATTTCTTACAGTTGTAAAGTCTGGAACATCCAAGATTGAGATGCCAGCATCTGGTGTCCAGTGAAGGACTTTGGCAGATGGCAGAAGATCAAAAGGGGTGATAACCCTTCTGCAAGCCCTCCCATTCATGAGGGTGGAGCCCTCATTACTCAGTCACCTTCCAAAGGCCACACTTCTCAATTCTGTTGCATTAGGAATTAAATTTCAACATGAATTATGGAGGGAACAAAAACATTCAAACTGTAGCAACTACCAAGCTCAACTAGAGCACTCAGTTGATAAGAAGTTGGGTGGTGTCCTCCTAGTTCAATGATGAGAGTTAAATGCTTTGAGAGAAAAGAGAGAAACAAGAAACTCCCAAATGGAAATGTGCCAGAAAATAAGACATTGGGTTAAATTTATTTATTTTTTATGATTCAAATAGATTTGTACAATATCTTAATGTATATTTGTTCAGAGTGTTTTGTAAAATTAATATTATTTGGAAGGTGAGAAGAAACTTTAAGAGAGGAAGCAGAGAGGTAGATGATAAATTGGTGATACATATCATTTTTAGAATAGAACAGAATATTTTATATACAACACTTTACTATTGTGGTTTTTTCTAAGTGGTGAGATTATGGAAAACTTTGTTTTTTAGTTTGGTTTATCTATGATTTTAATTTTTTTCTAATGAATACATGTAAATTGGGAAATGAAAATAAACCCACTTAATACTTATTTTGTATTAAACTCCCTAATATTTTTAAACATATCACTTTCTTTAGACTAGAGAGGTAGAAAAACCCCTAGGGGAAATGATTTTTTGGAAACAGGCGACGGGGAATGTCATACTTAACTCAGAGCAAGAAACCATAATGTGGATTGTAATCTGACTTCAGCATTTACTAGTGATAAGACAAAGAGTGATTTAGCCTTTCTGTGCCTCCTCTTTGTCTTCTAAAAGTATTGTCTACCTTATAAGGTAGAAATACTTGAAGTGATTCAGATAAAGCCCTAGGAATCATGCCTGACATTTAGTAAGTGCTCAGTATTAGCTATTATTTTGAACAGCAATTTTCAAATATGTGATGGGGCTGTCATGTAAAAAAGAAAATACTTATTCTATTTGGGTTGGAGAAAGAATAATATCAAAAACATACCGTGTTAGAACTGTACAAAAATATTAATATCTAACTATAACAGCACCAAATTAGAATTTGATGTCTCAGTATCTTAATGTGATGGTATTAAGACTTTCAAGAGATTATTGTAGCATATTTATGTCAGATAATTTTTAGGCTTGATAAATTCTAAGATTCCTTGTAAATCTTGAATTTTTTGCAGACACTATTCTCCAGTGTCTTGCCTTCTATTCTATAGATGTTTGGTTAAAGACGTTGTCATTCCAGACTGATTTGATTTTAGGGAATTAGATCTCCTAGCTTGACAAATGTAGTGAGAGCAAGAAACTTGACCTATTACACATATTAACAATATGTAAGATATTTCTGCTATATTGTAAAATATTTAATAGTAAGTCATCTGCTACACCCGTAAAAGGTTTCCTTCTGGGAGTGGGTGTGCAATTTAAACCAGATTCTAATTAACTTAAAAAAATCCATTAAGTCTTTAATTCAACTGTTTTAGAAAAGGGGGTCAATTAAAGAGTCAAGATTTAAAATTCAAATTAAATTAACTGTGCTCTGTGAAAAGATTTCTATTCATAACCTCCTACAAGATGTGAAAAGGCTTAACCTCCTTGAATTATTCCCCCACTGCTTGATACCTGTTTAAGGAAATTCATTTTTAAATTTCTGATTACTTTCTGATTACTACTATACAGCTTATACAGGAAACACATTTAGGAGACTTTGTATGTATCCGCTTGATGGTAATTAGTGTACTACTTTGTGTGTAAGGGAGAGGGACTCAAACTTACATTCGAGCCAAATAAAATGGTTTTGAAATAAATGCTAATATTTATTTTGTTAATTTAAGAAATTATATATATTACACAACACACACACACACACACACACACACACATATACATTCTTTATATATACAACTGACCCTTGAACAATGGAGGGGTAGGAAAACTGACTCCCATGCCATCAAAAATCTGCACTTAGGCCGGGCACAGGGGCTCACGCCTGTAATCCCAGCACTTTGGGAGGCCGAGGTGGGTGGATCACGTGGTCAGGAGATTGAGACCATCCTGGCTAACACAGTGAAACCCCATCTCTACTAAAAATACAAAAAATTAGCCAGGCGTGATGGTGGGCGCCTGTAGTCCCAGTTACTTGGGAGGCTGAAGCAGGAGAATGGCATAAACCCAGGAGGCGGAGCTCTCAGTGAGCCGAGATCGCACCACTGCACTCCAGCCTGGGCGACAGAGCCAGACTCAGTCTCAAAAAAAAAAAAAAAAAAAAAAAAAATCTGCACTTAACTTTTGACTCCTCAGAAATATAACTATTAATAGTCTTTTATTTGACCAGAATCCTTACTGATAACATAAATAATTGCTTAACACATATTTTGTGTGTGTATTAAATTCTGTGTTCATAAAATAACGTATGCTAGAGAAGAATGTTTTAAGAAAAATCAGAAGTACTAGTACTAGTTAGCTTTAAGAAAAATGCTAGTTAGCTCTAAGAAAAGTATTTTAATTTTTAGTTATATCTCAATAAAACCCAAGTCGATTAAAAATATCTAAAGCACTATTAAAAATATGGATATTTATCTGATCCTACTGTTAGCAAAACCTTTATCAACTTTAAAACAAATAAAGTGTACAGAATTAACATTGGTGAGGACCAGGGGTAGGAAGCTCCATAGACTGATGGAGTCATTACCCCAGGAACGTCACAGAACATTTGTATAAATAAAATGGCTATTATGGTTAGGGAGAGAAGAGAATTCACTACTACAATAGATCTAAAGAGGGGAAAGTTGCAACATACTGTAGTGAATACAATAGTCTTATCTCAAAAAAAAAATTTCCAAGCACCTTAGTTTTCTTAGTTCTCTAGAAAAATATGTCCTGAGGCAAGATTTACATGCTATAACTTTATTGGGCAGTGAGGTCACAGGAAAACAATATAAGGGGATTATGGAACTGAGGCCAGAAAGGAAATTGGGAAAATACAAGGATACAAGGAGATGTGTTACTGAAATAGCTTCAGTTCCTGACAAGCACAGTTGGTGGTTCACACAGTCTCAGTAGGAAACCTCAGAGGACTATATGAAATAGTGAGTCTCTGAAAAAAATCTGTTGTGCAGGGAAAGAGATAAGACTTCATCTGCCTGAACCTCTCTCCTGTACTTTTATTTCCCATTGATCCAAAATTTATGCCACAGGCCATCAACTCTTCCCTAAATTTGAGTGTAGCTGATGCGACTGTCTGGGATACTATTACATAGTTAGAAGCCAAGAGAGCAGTAGCAGCATCATGGTGCAGACCACACACAGTACAAGAAAGTCACCAAATCCCTGCCTGTCCTCCTGTAGTCACACAGCCAATGAATCCATGTGCATGTTACAGCTATAAAATTTGAACAGTTAAAAAAAATAGCTACTATCGGTACATGTCAGCTGTAGACTCTATGGGATACCTACTAAACATCAATCAGTATCTTTTCTTTAAAAATATAGCAGTTTAGTTATAACTGCAAGAAACAGAAAGCTTAATGTTGCCTCTTAGAAAATCGGGGTGCTTTTTTTAATAGAATAATAAAATCAGGCAAAACCAGTGGCTGCTACTGATTGAGTGACTCAACAATATTGTGGCTAACATTTCTATGATTATTTTCCTCGGGTTTGCTGTCTCCTTCTTTCCTGAAAGCTGCTTCAGTCAGGTATCAGGTTGACCTTAAGTTAGAAAGGGGAGAGGATAAGGGAAAATTCATGTCATTTCCTTTCTATCAGGAAAACACGGCTTAAGAAGAAACCTCAGCAGATTTCTAATGGTATGATGGCAAATGCATAAGCTGTATGTAAGGTAATTAGGAAGGTGGCACATAGCTCCTCTCTCAAACTCACGGTTATCAAGAAAAAAGGAAGAAGGAACATTAAGATACCCAGATGACAATATGTGCCACAAAAATAAATTGATTTACATCATTTTATATATCTTTTTGAGATAAACGGATATCCACGCTTAATCATGTATTTTAGGACAAAGCTATATATTTTAAAGTACTCATCCTTTTAATTTAGAAAACATCAAAAATTAGAACAAAGCAAATTATTAAGAATATTATTAATAGTCTTCAGGCTTAACATTCTCCAAGGACTCTCACACTATTTAAAGACTACAGGCATAAATCACTAGACCGTACAATACTAAGTTACTAGACTTATTTAATAAGCCTTAGATCAATAAAAGCAAGTAAATGTTAAGACTCCAATGGAAACAACAAGAACCCATTTAAAGTCTATATTCTTCAGCTATTTTCCCTATGAGCCTTGAGGGGCAGACTATTTTAACTGTAGTAGCCAGCATCAATTCTCCATTTTAACAGCAATTTGCCCTTTCAAAGAAACAACATCTTCAAAGAGATTGAATCAAATATTTCAACTGGCTGGCATGGATCACTTGTTCAGAAATAGCCGTCAACGTCATGCTCTCCATCTCCCTCTTCCTTAGACTCACTCTAATCTGGTAGACACGTGCCTATAAATGATTTAAATGTCCTATAAAAGTTAAGCAATAAAAGGCAGTTAAGTAAAATAAAGCTATTAGATCTCTTTAGACAGAAATAAATTGGCATTCAATCTATTTTCTTGAACTATAAAATATTTGTAAGTAATTGTCACTGTTTAAAAGATTTTGGCCTCTTCCGTTACTCAGAATGGATAATGAGCAGAATGGCTATGAAACTAGGAAATAACTGGCTTAAGAAAATAATTTTAAGCACCGTTTGTTAAAATTCTATTATCATGTGTTTAGAGAGCAGTTATGATTTTTAACCAGGCAAATTTCTGAAAAAGAAGAACAGAAACAACTTAATGTATCCACAAACATAATGCTGAAGATTGGTAACTCATGTTTAGAAAACATGTGTGGTCTACATGCTTCTGTGGTTGTCCGTATTGCCAATCTTGAAAATGTAGACCAAGGTTACTTTAAACAAAATAGCATTTACTATCTGATTATGCTGTTTTTCTAAAAAAATATTTATATGTGCTTTCCTTTTAGTGGGTACCAATGTAGCATTTCCTATTTTCTACAAAACAATTCTAATCTGGATGTATTGTTTAATTGTTTTATTAAGTTATCGGTAAGGATTTCATTATGCTTCTTTATGTATATTATATCTTGGATTATATTCAATTACTATTTAGCTGTCAAAGGAATTTGGTCTTAAATTAAGTTTACCTCAGTAAGTTTCTATTGCAAATGATTTTCTAAGAGGGGATTTCTTTTTTAAAATAGACATTTAATAATTTCTTTTTTTATTGCAATGAGAATCTGTTTCTTTATTTTAGCAATGTAATTTTGAAGAGTTATGTGAATTTTTAAGTTGGTATTTTAATGTTCCTTGGATATTATGAAGTCCCAAAGAAAATATGAAGACCAGAATTTGTATCTCATACTATTTAAAAACTGAATATAAACACGCTTTTGGTATACTCCGGACATATACACTTATGTATATATTCATATATAGCATTACTGATGTTATTATGAATTTTAAAGGTATAAAATGAAGTATTTATATTCATTACAAGTGTTTTAAAGAAATCATAATGTAAAATGAAAATGTGATGTTCAACAATCTAGTTAAAAAATAAAGTAAATCAAGAACCTATATGGTCTTTAAGTGCAAAGAAAAAGATCCCCCTTGAAATTTGACTTTCATTTTTTCCAAGTTTTTTAATACATAAAAGCAAATAGTCACTAGGTTGTTAAATACCTTTTGGTGAATGGTCATATATTCACAAAAGTTATGAATATAAAAGATATTTATTTCTGCTCTCATTTGAGATCTTTCCATCTTACTCTGAAATAAAATGTTAGAATTTCCATTTTGAAAATTAGAAAAAAATCTTAATTTTTACTCATATAACTGATAAAATGTTCCTGTAAATTATCATTGAGTATAAATGATCACGACAATGTTTGCTATAAATATTGGATACAATTTAATATATATGTACATATATAACATAGTGATTAATATTATAAGCACAAGCAGGACAATTTTCCGCTTTAAATTCTGGTTCTGTCTTTTAGCTGTGTGTACTAAAACATGCTGCCTGACCTTTTTTTGTGTCTTTGATTCCGTATGTGTAGAATAGGGATAATAAGTGGACCTGCCTCATAAGATTATTATAAAAATCAAAGGATCCAATATATTTTAAGCATTTAGAACTATTTATGACACCAATCACTAAACGAATATTTTGCTGTTATTTTCCCCATGCATATATGCTTTGACTAAATTATTGCTTAACGTTTAAATACTGGTATTAGTGCTTTTCACGTGTTCTGTTATATTCCATATGTCATCACCATTTCTGTTTGTACAGATTGGAGGGCATCTTTAGAGCAGTGTCCTTTAATTTCATTCTGTTTTACTTGGCAGAGTTGTAATCATTAACATATTAAATTCATCTCAACTCTTTTCTTACGCGCTTGTTTGTGCCAGCTTTATTGCAAATACAAACACAAATGCAAGTACCTCTTTCTTGTAACAATAACATGCTAAAGAAGTTTTGCTATTTCTATAGTCTATGTTGATGTCCTTTAAGATCATCCCAAAATAAAACATAGCAATAAAATAAAATATCAGAGAATATTCTCTGAGGCTTCCAAGATTGTTTCATAAAATTCACTTTTGAAAAATGTTTCAACAGGAATTTCTGTTTTGAAATGTTTGTACAAGTTGCCTAAGTCTGCATTATTTATTATTATTATTGCATACCAAACTGTTTAGATCATGGTATAACCAGTTAACTTGTGTATGCCACACTTGAGATAAAGCAAATCATTGACACCAAACTGACATAATATGTCCACAACTGATAACTCAAACAAAATATTTCTTTTTTGATGCTAAGTTTATAATTCTGAGTATTTTGATAATACACTGATTCTATATAAAAATTTCTATAATGATAATTGTTTTTGTAGCGATGGAGTCTTCCTGTGCTGCCCAGGTTGGTCCCAAACTCCTGGTCTTAAGCGATCCTCCCTCCTCAGCCTCCCAAAGTGTTGGGATTACAGGCATGAGCCACCATGTCTGGCCAAAAATTCCCATAACTTTTCTCATTACTATAGTGATTTAAAGAATTCACTGATGTCTCATATATATGGCCCAGGATTTAATTATTTTTTAAATTTTAACAGTAATACAAATATGAGAAAAAATAAGATCCAAAATGAAAATAATCATTTAAAATGTATTTAATAAATGTATTTTTAAGTACATAAGCTAAAATTTATTTACTTAATGAGATATAATAACCTAGATTGCTTTAAATGAGATGCTGTTTGTTAATCATTATATAAATGGTGGTCACTCCTCTAAGGAAATCAGGAAGGGACTTTTTTTTTTTTTTTTGAGATGGAGTTTTGCTCTTTTTGCCCAGGCTGGAGTGCAATGGCACAATCTCGGCTCACTGCAACCTTCGTCTCCCGGGTTCAAGTGATTTTCCTGCCTCAGCCTTCTGATTAGCTGGGATTACAGGCCTGCACCACCCTGCTAATTTTGTATTTTTAGTAGAGATGGAGTTTCACCATCTTGGCCAGTCTAGTCTCAAACTCCTGATCTCAGGTGATCCACCCACCTCTGTATTCCAAAGTGCTGGGATTACCGGCGTGAGTGACTGCACCCGGTCAACATATTTTTATATAATGAAGCTTTAAGACCTGGAGGAGAAATAGATTCACTACCTTTATTCTGCATAATGAAATAATTGTATATAAATGTATAATTATTTCTTCTTAATTATCTTGGCATTGAAAAAACAGAATGTTATATGCATAATAAACTCCTGCATATTAAGTTGGAATCCACTGCTTATCTTGCTTGCTATCTCATCATCATTCTCTTACCCAGTTTCTGCCTTTCAGTCAACATTATCTGCTAGGAGTAAACTCCTCATTCTCAAGGAGAGTATTCTCAAAATGCTGTCTTTTTTGCAAATAATCTGCAATTGTTTAGAACTTAAAAGTTAATCTAAATATTTGTGTTCTTTATCTGTTCTTAATCCCTCCCCCAAAGAACCTTCCATACAAAGTAGCCTGTCAAAATTCTCAGTTCAAAAAGTAAAGTTCTCCAGGTTTTTAAGAAGTTCTTTTTGATGCATTCGAGGCTTTCAAAAACTATTTTATTTCCCCCTTTCCCTCAGATGAGTGGTTCCTTTACATTTCAGCTCTCTCAGAATCTCCTACAGAGCTTATAAAAGCACAGATACCTGTTCCTCCATCCAGAAGTTCTCATTCAGTAGCTCTAGGACAGAGCCTGGTAACTTACCTTTCTAACTAGTTCCCAGGCGGTATGAATGGTCTGGGTGCACACTTCTGAGAGGCACTTCTCTAAACAAATTGTGAGTTACGACCAGTTTCTCTGAATTGTCATATTTCATACTCCTTTGTCCTAAAGCTATTTCAACAGTTAAAAAATAATAATTTTATGTATATGTTCCATATTTATGCCTTCATAATCTTAGTGTTGTAATTTGCAGGGCCAACTTTGTAAATATCTCTTATTGTTAGGACCAAAAAGTATCATATGCAAATTAGATACAAAGCAAATAATTGCTATTCCTGTTAACGGTGGTGATTATTGAGTTATTTAAAAATATTTGGCAGGCAAAATACAAATCCTCTAGCATTTTTACCTTATTCATATATTAAAGTATTTTTTAAATGACTATAAAAATGTTTTCTAGAATATTTTATTTATTTCCAAAGCCAATGAATTTTTCATAAAAAATTAATCATGTTTTAATTTCTTTCTGCTTATACTGTAAAATTGATGTTTTTAATAGCTTTCTGCTGTGTGAATGCCCTAATGCCAATGAAGCTCTGTGAAGCCTTTAACCTTTTGGACATCACAACTTCTTCTAAGCAAAAAGAAAACAAAAGCAAGTAGAAAACATGGGTTTTAAAAAATTGTTGTTGTTAGTTTACATTAACTTGTGAACGGAATGTTTAAAATAAAATGCAAATTTTGAAAATTGCTTTCTCTATTAGAAAGGCCTATGTAGTATTTGGGAGCACAGTTAATAAATGGATGCAATAACTTAAATCCCTAAAACAAAGTAATGTAGACTAACAGATGAAATAAAGAGACGGGGGTAGAAACATCATCTCCCTCTCTTCACTAACACATTGTATAAGCCTGAAAAAGTCAATTAATTTTTCAAGGGCCCAGATTTATTTTGATAAAATGAGCTAGAGGGTGGATTTCATAGTAAGTTAACAGTACCAACTAAATCTTAAGATCTCTGGGATAAGATTAAGAAGTAGCTCCATGTTTTATAAGATTAATCTCCCAAATCATGGCATTTTTCTTAGGGGAATATAGTCAGAATAGGAAAAATTATATTTGTGAAATGTAAAATGAAAATATGAATTATACTGCAAATTGCTCCATTACTCTAAGGAAGTAAATGAAGCTTGATATCTGTAAAAAATGCAACTAGGTAATTAATGCCACTACAAATTCAAAACATGTCTGTTTGTAGTCATCACTATTTATTAAATTTGCTTCCATAAATCTTATGGCAACTGGCATAGGCAACTGATCAGTTTCCTTTGTATTCACAATGAGAATGGTTTGCTGCCTCTTTATTGATATTAATGCAAATAACAAAATTAAAAGATTTTCTTTCTGTGTTAGGCAGAATTCCTAAGATGTCTTTGCCACTTTAAGTTTCTCAACTCCGGGATATTCAATCAAACACAAATCTAGGCTGTGTTATGAAGGGCCTTTGCAGATGTAATTTTATTTACCAATCAGCTGACCTTAAATTTAGAGAAATTATTCTGAATTATCAGGTGTGCTCAATGTAATCACAGGAGCACTTAAAAGCAGAAAAGAAAGAACATTTAGAGAGATGCAACAGAGGAGGAAGGCAGAAAAGAGATGAGGTAGAAGAGGACATCATAGATTTTTAATGCATAAGGAGGAGTTGACTAATCATTGCTGTTATTAAAGCTGAAAGAATATCATAAACCTTGAAATGTAGGTTGCCTCTTAAAGCTTGGAATGACCCCAACCAGTAGCCAGTAACCAAAGGGCACTCTAGTCCTACAGCCACAGTGGGACTGAATCATACAAACACCCCTAATGAGTCTGGAAGTAGATTCATGCCCAGATCTTCCAGAAAGAAACACAGGCTGCTGGCACCTTGAGTTTGGCCTTGTGACAAACAAAGTACCAACTGAGCAATGATGTCCCTGGATTTTGACGTACCAGACTGTGGGATAATAAATGGCTGTTGTAAGCTGCTAAGTTTGTGATAATTTGTTGTGGCAGCAACAGAAAACTAATGCTCCATCCTGTTTGCCTAGTGATCATTGTCAAGCTTTTCATTGATAAGTACTGGAATGTGCGCATATATATATATATATATGTACACATATACACACACACTCGCATACACATATATACACACACACACACTTAAGTCCTCACTTAATGTCATTGATAGGTTCTTGGAAACTGTCACTTTAAGTGAAAAGATGTGTAATGAAACCAATTTTACCATAGGCTAATTGATATAAATGAGAGCTAAATTCCTACCACATATTTCTTAACACAAAAACACCACCAAACTTTAAAATACAGTATAAAATGCTTCTAATTTTTTTTTTTTTTTTTTTTTTTTGAGACAGAGTCTGGCTCTGTCGCCCAGGCCAGAGTGCAGTGGTGCAATCTCGGCCCACGGCAAGCTCCGCCTCCGGGGTTCACGCCATTCTCTTGCCTCAGTCTCCCGAGTAGCTGGGACTACAGGCACCCGCCACCACAGCGGGCTAATTTTTTGTATTTTTAGTAGAGACGGGGAAAATGTTTCTAATTTGAAACATTGAAATAAATGTGAGCTATGCATATGTTTAAAAACATTAATAAAAATAAGTAAGATAATTTACCCAATGATTCCAGTTCAGAGTCACAGGTGGATGAAGCCTATGCTGGCAGCTCAGGACATAAGGCAGGAACAAAGCCTCGACAGGATGCATCCCATCCAGGGCGCTCACACACACACCCACAGGCAGACAATGTAGATAAGTCAATTCACATCTTTGGGATGTGGGAGAAAACTGGTGCATCCAAAGAAAAACCTATGCAGAGATGGAGAGAACATGCAAGCTCTCCACAGACAGTGGCACTGATGGGAACTGTTTGTTGTTGTTGTTCTTTTTATTCCTCATCAATGTTGTGAGGAAACTATGTTGAACAAAATGATGTTATCGAGGGACTTGTTCTCTCTCTTTCTCTCTGTGTTTGTGTTTACGTATTTCTACAGTTTTCTGATTATTTTTACTCAGATACTTAGAATAAATAAGTGGAGACAGTGAATATTAAATTATTGTGACAATATTTTTCTATCAATTTAACATGTACTGCAGGCATGTTATGAAGACTGAAACTCATTCAATAAAAATAATTCACAGGAACATGAGTTTCTATAAGAGGTGTTATTAAATGGCAAAATATAATTTACTACAAAAGTTACAACCAAAACAGCTTGGTTTTACATATATATATATATATATATATATATAACTTGAAAGAATATTCAAGATCACTGGATAATTATGAAATTATGGAAGACAAATATAGATGATACATGAATGACAAAATGTTGATAGGCTGACAGAGTACTAAAAAATTATCAAATGAACCTTAAGCAACAACAAAGATTTCCACCAATTATACAGCACCTACTTTGGCCAAGAATATGTAAGTATCACAACTGTCCCATGTGATTGATACTATTCACCTAATTTTTAACTAGTCGAATTCTGAACTTATGTTTAAACTAGTATTTCCATTATGCTTCAGAGACTGAATGTTAATCCCCATGTGTCAAACACTACTAGTTATCCTCCAAAATTCATATATCCTCTTCCATTCTAAGAACGTTATAGCTGTGTACATGGTGTTCAATTGCCGATGATATAAAACACAATGTTGCATTGTACAAACCTAGATATTGTCTCTGGAATGTATATATATATATATAAAATATCATAGCAAGTATTAGCCTAAAATTATTATAGTACAAGATAATCTAGTTTGAATTTCAGAGGTCTTGAAAATTATTTATGTTTTATAAGAATCCCTACTATCTTGGGCTATCAGGGAGTATCTCACAAATTTTAACCACTTTTTTTTCCCATGAAACCATAAGAAAAAAATAAAAATCAACAGGCTAATGTAGGCTCATTGGAGCTCCTTAAATTGAGCAGGAATTTTACTTTAAGTCATTAAGACCATTGACCATATAGTTCAAAACAAAGAGACAAACAAACCTGAATATTCACATCAGCAAATATGCGTAGTTATAGTAATATGGACACTTCTATGTAGGTACTATGTTTTTACCCTCAACATATGATTTTGTTGCTCAATGATAAATACTTGATTTGGAAAAATATCAATTATAAATAATCAGTAACACAGTAGCTTTTTTACGGAACCAATAACAAAGAAAACATACAAATGGCAACCAAATTGTTATGTGATTTTAAGCGTATGTTTTGCAATGTCAGTTTCTGAAACTATGCTATCTTTGCCCTAAGCTTATCTTTCAATTCATGAACACACTGCTGAGAAAATAAATACTTCAAACATCTTTGTGTCTGACCTGGACCATTGCTGTTGTGCACACGTATACAAAATACACGTACTAACACATACTAACATCTCACAGCTCTCAAGATGTCAGTTAAAGAAATTGTGCATTAAACAAATACCAAAATTCTTCCTGAAATCTCAAGACAGTATCACATTGCTACACACAGTAAAACAAGTAGTGAGATATTTTCTATTTTTCCCTTTTTGTCAGCATATAATACTTACTCATTTATAATGATTCAGGGATGATAACAATAAACAGTATAATATGAACAGCAAAATTTTTATGGAAAACTCAAGATAAAATATAGACATGGACTTTAATCTAGTTGAGGAAATCTATCGCTTTCAATGTTTTCTCTCATCGTCTATTTGAAAGTATTTTTATATAATGCTTGTGATTTCTCACTCCAGAATTATTTGGTCTCCTGTGAATCATGGAGAGATTTTATGCCAGAAGAACACAGACAGCAGGAAGACATTATTCCTGGGCCAAGTACCTTTCTGAGTCTTTCTCTTTGTTTCCTGGTAACAAAGCTGAGCCAAATGAGGCGCAGAAGTCATACACAAAATACTGAAATATCTTTTTCTTCAGTAAACAAAGACTAAAATCGAAGAAATAACCTCCACAAAATCTCAATATTCCCTACTATTAGCCTTTCTATCTGGAATAACATCTGGCCTTTTCAGTTTACACACCCATTTAGCAATCAAAAGTAGGATATGCTTGTTTTACTATGGTGGGCAAAAAGGTATGCTCAATGGATTAGATATTGTTTTCTTCATCATGAAGTTTAAGCATCCATTATGGAACTTCTAACAGTGCTATGTCTTCTTTTCAGTCTTTTCTACAATATATGTTCTAGTCAAGGCTCAAGATTATTCCCAGAAGCATTAATGAGACAGAATATGAGTGTTCATTTGTAAGAAATAGTCATGCAAAAAAACAAAATTTTTAGTTTGGGAAGAAAAATACAATTTGATTATGTGCTTATGTTTTCGGTATTCACTCTTCACTTTTTGTTGTTGTTGTTGTTGTTATGTTTTTAATTTGAGATGGAGTCTCACTCTGTTGCTCAGGCTGGAGTGCAGTGTCATGATCTCCAGTCACTGAAACCTCCACCTCCCAGGTTCAAGTAATTCTCCTGCCTCAGCCTCCTGAGTAGCTGAGATTATAGATGTGCACCACCATGCCTGGCTAATTTTTGCATTTTTGGTAGAGACGGGGTTTCACCATGCTGGCCAGGCTGGTCTTGAACTCCTGACCTTGTGATCCACCCACCTCGGCCTCCCAAAGTGCTGGGATTATAGGCATGAGCCACTGTGCCCAACCTTTCACTTTTATAGTCTGTATAGTTATTGAAAAGGTAATTTAAAGAATAATTCTAGAGAGTCCATTTTTTCACCAGCTAGTCATTCAGGCAAAACAAACATTGTTCATTAGATTGGCAAAATGAATTATTCAGTATATACATTGACACCAAAAGAAGAAAGGTATACTGATCTTAAATGTGCTCTCACATTTCCTTCATGCTACAATAGATAATGTAATGTAATGGCTTATTATTCTGTAAAAAGTAATTCAGGTCAATTCCTATTTGCTTTATACAAAACTTTGTCACCTTTTGGAACAAAATATACCTTTATATTTTTATCTGCTGCAAATATACTCTATTTTAAAATGTCTACTAAGAATTATAGCAAAAAATCACTTACTAATATATTTTCCTCACAAACAATGATCAATTGTGACTAAAACTTCTGGGTAATTAATACCTTACACATAGAGAGTGGCCATGAGCTGGCAGATTAGTAGCCTAGATATTCCCAATAACTATTCAATTTAAAGTATCTAAATTTACCTGAAGGCAATTTCTCAATTTAAGAATACTGGACTTATTATTAAAAATATAAATCATATAATTGTTATGCTCTGTACCACGGCATGTATTCGTATATCATAAATCTTATTATATTTGCCTTTTTTACTGAAGAGTATTTGCTCTCGGTTCTTTAAAAAGTCATAATAAATAAAATTTGTGTGCAAAATGACCTTCTATGAAATAGCATGGAAAGTGAATGGCTTATTGATGTTTTTATCAAATATACCTGCATTTTCCTCTATTTTCTAAATTACATAATGAAAGTACATTAAAATTAAATATAAAGTAGTGCCTACTACAAGTAATTATATAAAGGTTATGTTGTTTAGTATATCCAGTAAAAGTGTTCTTGAAACACTATAGAAAATAAAGACTTTCCAACACAAACAAAAGCTGAGGCATTTTATCAACACTAGTCCTCTACCACAAGAATTGCTAACAGGAATTCTTCCATCTGAAATAAAAGAAAGTTAATGAGGAAATGAGCAATCATCTGAAGGTACAAAACTCAATGGTCATAGTAAGTCTAGAGAAAAAGAATATTATAAACTACTCATATCTTGAGGAGAAAAACTAAAATATGAAGTGATCAAAATAAAAGTATACCAAATTTCATGACACAAACAGTACAATAAGATAAAAATAGAAACCACAAACTTAAAATGTGGGAGGATAAAGTTGAAGTGCAGAGTTGTTATTAGTATTCTCTTTGCTTGTTTGCTAGGTTGCGTGTGGATGCAATCACTGTTAAGCTGTCATAAGTTTAAAATGGTGGGTTTTAAGATATTATTCATAAGCCTCATGGTAACATCAAATCAAAAAATATACAACAGATATCTAAAAAATAAAAAGCAGCAAATTAAAACATACCACCAGAGAAAATCGCCTTCACTAAAAGAAAGACAGAAAGGAAAAAAAATAGGAATAGAAGACCACAAAACAACCAGAGAAAACAAAGGAAATGATAGGAGTAAGTCCTTACTTATCAATTATACTTATAATATTGACTGTAAATGGATTAAAACTCTCCAACTGAAAGACATACAGTGGTTGAATGGATTTTGAAAGCAAGATGCAATGATCTATTGCCTACAATTGCCACACTTCACCAATAAAGACTCACTGAAACTGAAAATAAAAGGATGAAAAAATATATTCCATGTAAATGGAAACAAAAAAGAGAGCAGGATTAGCTATACTTATATCACGCAAAATAGATACTAATACAGAAAGTGTAAAAAGATCATCAAAACTGATAGACCACTAGCACAACTAATAAAGATGAAAAGAGAAAAGAATCAAAAAGATGCAATAAAAAATGATAAAGGGGATATCACCACCGATCCCCCAGAAATACAAGCTACCATCAGAGAATACCATAAACACCTCTACGCAAATAAACTAGAAAATCTGGAAGAAACGGATGAATTCCTGGACACATACACCCTCCCAAGACTAAATCAGGATGAAGTTGAATTGCTGAATAGACCAATAACATGCTCTGAAACTGAGGCAATGAGTAATAGCCTACCAACCAAAAAAAAGTCCATCACTAACTCATTTTAAGATGCCAGCATCATCCTGATACCAAAGCCTGGCAGAGACACAACAAAAAAAGAGAATTTTAGACCAATATCCCTGATGATTGTCGATGTGAAAATCCTCAATAAAATACTGGCAAACCAAATCCAGCAGCACATCAAGAAGCTTATCCACCACAATCAAGTTGGCTTCATCCCTGGGATGCAAGGCTAGTTCAACACACCCAAATCAATAAATGTAATCCATCACGTAAATAGAACCAATGACATAAACCACATGATTATCTCAATAGATGCAGAAAAGGCCTTTGACAAAATTCAACAGTGTTTAATGCCCAAAACTCTAAATAAACTAGGTATTGATGAAATGTATCTCAAAATAATAAGAGCCTCATAGATGGCGCCTTCTAGCTTACCTCATGTGGTGGAAAGGACAGAAAGTCAAAAAGAATGCTAACACTTTGTTCTCACATGGCACAAAAGAGGAAGAGAACAAACCCATTGCCTCGAATCATTTAACCAAGGGCTCTAATTTTATCCAGGAGGACTACGCTCTTATTACTTAATTACTCCCCGCAGTACCCATTTCCTAAGACTTTCACATTGGCAATTAAGTGTCAAAGTATGAATTTTGAGAGACACATTCAGACCATAGCAGTAATTAGATATAAATGGGTCTATTTCAACACCCTCTATCCTTTACTTTGGTCATTTGCCTACCCATGCAACAACACCACACAGTCAGTGTTACTGTTATGGACATCTTAACATAATTCAACATGTCAATTTATTACTATAGTATAGCTCTCAGTTTATTTACATCTCCTTAAATATACCTCACTGTTAGAGTATACCTTAAAACTTTGATATGAAGTCGTGTGTTTTGTGTGATTTTTCTGCTATTTTCATTTTGCTAATTTGTTTTGTTTTCTAATTTTTGGTACTAATATATAAAAATACAATTACTTTTTATGTTGTATTTACCTTGGGCAAACTTGATACATTCACTTAGCAATTATGTTTTAAAATTTTTTTTAAAATTCTATGTAAACAGTCATGCCACTTTCAAATAATAAAGGTTGTACTTCTTTCCAATCTTTAAATGTGATTGCAGTTTTTTTTTTGTTTTTTATTAAATTGCTAAAATATCAAAACAATGCTGAATAGAAGTGGCAATATTGGAGATGTACTCTTCCTGATCTTTGGGAGACAATATTCGATATTTTATCATTAAATACAATGTTTTCTGTCGTTGGACTTTTTTGGGGGGGGTGTTTGCTTTGTTTTGTTTTGAGATGGAGTCTCACTCTATCACCAAAGCTGGAGTGCGGTGGCCTGATCTCACCTCTCTGAAACCTCTGCCTCCCAAGCTCAAACAATTCTGCCTCAGCCTCCCAAGTTCAAACAATTCTCCTGCCTCAGCCTCCCAAATCACTGAAATTACAGGTGCCCACCACCACCCCCGGATAATTTTTGTAGTTTATTAGAGAGTTTAGTTTCACTGTTAGATATGAGTTCTAAATTTCTCTTCAAAGAATCAATGTCAGTATGTTCAATTCTTTGCCTTCTACTTTTAAACTTAACTTCCTTGTAAAGCAACCTTTTTTCAATTACCTTCTCTGCCCTGACTCATTCCAATTACCTACCCCACCTCAACTCATTCCAATTATCTGCTCCACCCTGAGTCATTCCAATTACCTGCTCATTCTCCATGCTGACTCATTCCGATTTCCTGCTCTGCCATAATCATTTTTCCCACCAAACCACTCACCCCATCACTCTCTTTAAATTAGCCAATCAGAATTAGTTTAGCCTGTGCAATCTAAACCCAGCCAACAGGGGAATGACACAGCAGCAGGAGCCATGTGTGTCAGGGATAAGAACCTCTTCCCCTCCCTTGTCCAAGTTTGTGCTCACCATTGCTCCATCTGCAAGGGCACATGCTTCTATAGAAGTACATTGCCTTGCTGAGAATTAAAAAGAAAATTTTATATCGGAGTGCTATTTCTTTCGTGGTACCAAAACTTTATCTGTAACAATTTGGGGGCTCATCCAGGATTACATTACCCTCAGGGGTGATATCTGGTTCTCTCTTGTGAGGAGGCATGCCCCGCCCCTTGTGGAAGCCTCAGGGGTGAGAAATCAGGACCCACCCAGTGCGAGAAATAACTTGAGCTCTCAGCAATGCGGAAAGAAACTGGCCAGCAACCTAGCTGAAGGAATGACTCTGTGCACAGATCAAGAAAGGAGAAGCCGTGGGAGCTGGTAAAGTACTTCCTTGGTGGTCAAATTCTGGAGGGCTATATGTGTGTTTGCATGAATGATCACAAACAACCCTACTTGCAGTGTTGTTCGTGTGGATGGTGACAAGTCCTACTGCTGGATGGAGGGAGTAGGTCCTCTCTGTGGTTCCATGGCTACCTCATATGACTTAGGGCATATCCTGCCATGGGATTTATACCGGCATGCTAACACTAAGAAAGGCCTAATTCTCCCTTGGGGGAACAGCCAGAGAGTGGGAAGTGTGCAAGGGACCTTCAGAGGGGGAAAGGGAGGAAACAGATCAACCTTCCAGAGCAGCAAGGTGAGATATCCCTGGTTTGAGGGGTTGACACTTCCAGGGCAGGCAAGGCAAGACATCCTTGGTTTGAGGGATTGAACCTTCCGGGGCAAGAAAGGTGAGACATCCCTGGTTTGATGGGTTGAGCCTTCTGCAAATTTCAGTGGGTTGAACCTCACACAAACCTCCAGTAGTAAGAAAAATATTCAGAACTCCCTTTTCCTTTCTTCTTGGGGGAAGAAAGAGTAGCTCCACTCCCACCACTCCCTTCTCTAGGGGAAGGGGAAGGACAGGGGAGAACAACAGCATAAGTGGCTGGCAGAGGCAGGGAAAGACAAGCAAAGAGGAAAGAGAAACTGAGAGAGGAAGTCAGAAAGAAAGAGAGAGAAAGAGACAGAGAGTCAAAGAGAGAGAGAGAAAGAGGCAGAGAGAGAGAGAGAGACAGAAAGACAAAGAGGGAGTCAAAGAGAGAGAAAGAGAGAGAGAGTCAAAGAGAGAGAGAGAAAGAGGGAGAAAGAAAGAAACAGAAGTAGTAAAGAGAAAAGAGTGTATCCTATTTATTTAAAAGCCAGGGTAAATTTAAGACCTATAGTTAATAATTGAAGGTCTTCTCCATGACCCTGTAACACTCCAATACCACCCTGTTGTCAGTGTAAACAAGGGCATAGCCCATAAACACTGAGGCCACTGACAACCCATAGCCTTCCTAATCAAAAATCCTTAAACCAGTAATCCACGGATGGCCCAAATGCATTCAATCTGTAGCAGCAACTACTTTGCTAACAGAAGAAAGTAGAAAAATAACTTTTACAGGAAACCTCATTGTGAGCACACCTCATCAGGTCAGAACTATCCTAAGTCAAAAAAAAAAAAAAAAAGCAAAAATGTAGTTTACTAACTCAAGAACCTTAAAGTACCTAAAGTGTAAGACAATTCTGTTAGAAAAAGATGTTTTAACATTAACCACTGAAAATTCCCTTAACCAAGCAGGTTTCCTAACAGGGGATCTAAATCTTAATTACCATACAAAGGTCCGACAGACCTAGGAGGAACTCCCTTCAGGACAGGACAATAGATGGTTCCTCCCGGGTGATTGAGGGAAAAAGATACAATGGGTATTAGGTAAGTGATAAGGAAACTCTTGTAGAAGCATTGTTAGGAAAATTGCCTAATAATTGGTCTGCTCAAATGTGTGAGCTGTTTGCACTCAGCCAAGCCTTAAAGTACTTACAGAATCAGGAAAAAGCCATCTATACCAATTCTAAGTTAATATGGACTGAACTAGGTCTTATTAATAGCAAAGAATAATTGAAATCCCCAACTTAAAAGTTTTTCAACAAAAGTAAAGTTTGCTAAAAGTTAGCAGTGTAACATGTAGTATCCTAACTTCTAATCTTGTGGCCTTAGACAGTCTAGTCCACAGACATGAAGGAAGTCTGCTTTGGAAAAGAATGATTATCATCTTAAAAAAAAAAAAAGAAGCAGGGGGAGAATTTATGTAAAAAGCAATGTTACATGGGAAATTCTTGCCCTAAAATAAATTAACTGGTTGTTTAAAGAAAGGGATGTTTGCAACAAGTCAGAAAGTTGAAGCATGTCAAAGAATTGTCTGTAAAAGTCATGAAAAAAAGTTATAAAAGGGAATTTATGCAAGAAGTGTTGTATAATTTAAAAGTAATTAGGCCTCCTGAATGTAAAACTATTCAAGAAACAGTTTATGCGCAAGGTGTATAAGGAAAGTAAAATATATCTTTTGTAAAAGGATTATAAGGAGGCATAAGAATGTGGATTTTTACCTACATTAAAAGGTTAAAAAATATTTTGTTTTAAAGGTTTAAGCAAGTTTTGAAATGTTAATCGTGAAGGAAATTCTGTGTGTAAACATATTAGCTGAGGTTAAAGTGGTATCATCCAGTTTTTCTGTGAACTGAGTATTAAAATAAAAGCACAACAGTTTTTTTCTCAAAGCACTAACCTGCTCTTTAACAAAAATTATAAAAGGTTAAAAAGAGTCTATAAAAATCTTACCTTATGGTCAGACATTAAAAATTGAATAAATATGTCTACAAGCTTTTATTAAAATTAAGTTTAACATTAATAACACACTAATATAAAAGTGAAATTTAGCTTATCTGGTATAAAAATCATACAGGAAGCATTTTCAAATAGAAAATGGTATTTGGTTTTCTGTGGTCTAAAAACTAATAAAAATAGGTGCTACAGGAAATTTCTCAGTAAGAAGGCACCAAAGACTATAAAGTCCACTGCTGATGTTCCCACATTTAAAACAAAAGGTCAGTTTCTTACAAATTATATACTTGGTTTATCTTCCACTTTCCTTTCCCTCAAAACTAAGTCTTTTAGCACAGTTACCTCCTACAGTATTTCCAGTAAACCAGCACCAGCCTGAGGATCACATTCTCATCAAAGGGTGGAAAGAAGGAAAACTCAAGCCAGCCTGGGAAGGACCCTACCTTGTGCTGCTAACCACTGAGACTGCTGTTCATATAGTGAAAAGGGGATGGACTCATCACACCCAGGTCAAGAAAGTGCCACCCCCTGCAGGGTCGAGGGCCATAGTCCCAGGGGAAAACCCTACCAAACTAAAGCTAGAAAAATTTAACTCTCTTTCATGTATTCTGTTACTCTTTCTTCTTTCCTCACTCTATTGTTGACCATCTAGTTATTAACATAACCAAATCAATTTTGCCTCAAACTATTGCATTTACTGCTTGCCTTGTTATACCCTGTGGGGATTTGCCAGGTCAAAGATAGCTCTCTACTTCAGAAAAGTACCTCTGTCCTTCCTGACTTTCCTCAGACTGGGCATTAGTGAACTGGGACCATTTAACCCGGGGAGATTTCAACAAAGACCACAGTGTCAACCAGGAGTCTTGCTCCCCCATGTAGAGCTTTTATGCCATAGTTGGTCCAACGTTCTGTGGACCACTAACGAGCAAGGATAGACTTCCCCAAATGGTTTTTGTAATTTCCTAAAACCATACATTCATTTCACTAGAGGGACAGCTCCCCCACCACCTGTCAGCTAACCAGTGGAATCCTATACAACTTATTATCTCAAGCCCTCAAAGTTCTTCCCATTTTCTAAGTTGGTTACCTTCTTTAAGCCAGTTTTATGGTATGGGGGCTGAGGTTTCAGGGACAGACCCTATTGGATTCTTTGAAATGCATTTCTTTGATCCTTCACCACCTGCCCCTTCTTTTAATCCTTCTTCCAAAACCTCTCACACTGGAACAATTGCTCCTCCTCTATCTAACGACAAGACCAAGATAGCTATCATAGAAATTAAAGACTTAAAACAGACCGGGCATGGTGGCTCATGCCCGTAATCCCAGTGCTTTGGGAGGCTGAGAAGAGTGGATCACAAGGTCAGGAGATTGAGACCATTCTGGCTAACACAGTGAAGCCTTGTCTCTACTAAAAATACAAAAAAATAGCCAGGCATTGTGGCGGGCACCTGCAGTCCCAGCTACTTGGGAGGCTGAGGCAGGAGAATGGTGTGAACCTGGGAGGTGGAGCTTGCAGTGATCCAAGATCGCACCACTGCACTCCAGCCTAGGGGACAGAGCGACACTACATCTCAAAAAATAAAAAAAATTTAAAAAGACTTAAAACAAACCTCGGCAATTAAGACAGGATACCAATATGCAAATGCCTGGTTGGAATGGATCAAATATTCCACCTGCATGTTAAACCAAAGCAATTGTTATGCTTGTGTGCATGGCAGGCCAGAGGCCCAGATTGTCCCCTTTTCACTAGGGTGGTCCTCCAGTCAACTGGGCCTGGGCTGCATGGTAGCTTTTTTCCACGATTCTACAGCCTGGAGTAACAAGTCATGCCACACTCTCTCTCTGCTACATCCTGAAGTCCAGCACCCTGCGGATCAGCCCCTGAGGGTCATCCAGCTTCTATTTCCCAACACTAAGTTCACATCGTATCTCCCATGAAAGGGAGGAAATTTAGCATTCCTTGGAGACCTGAAGGGATGCAGTGAGCTTAAGAATTTTCAAGAGCTTATCAGTCAGTCAGCCCTTGTTCATCCCTGAGTGGTATTGTGGTGGACCATTACTGGACACTCTGCTGAATAACTGGAGTGGCAATAGCGCTTTAGTCCAGTTGGCTATCCCTTTCACCCTAGCATTTCATCAACCAGAGGAAGGAAAATTAAGACATCGTAAAGCGAGAGAAATGCCTTATGAGTCTTTTGACTCTCACATCTATTTAAATACAATTGGAGTCCCACGGGGAATACCAAATCAATTTAAAGCCCCAAATCAAATAGCTGCAGGATTTGAGTCAATATTTTGGTGAGTGACAATTAATAAAAATGTAGATTGGATAAACTACATCTATTACAACCAACAGTGATTTAGTAACTACCCTAGAGATGCTGTTAAAGGAATAGCTGAGCAATTAGGGGTACTAGCCAGATGGCGTGGGAAAACAGAATAGCCTTAGACATGGTATTAGCAGAAAGAGGAGGAGTTTGCATCATGATTGAAACTCAATGTTACACCTTCGTCCCAAACAACTGCTCTTAATGGATGTATAACAAAGGCGTTGCAAGGTCTGACTGCTCTATTCAATGAGTTAGCCAGCAACTCAGGGATAAATGACCCCTTTACAAAATGGCTAGAAAAGTGGTTGGGTAAATGGAAAGAATATTAGCCTCAATTCTTACTTCCCTCACAGCCATAATGGGTGTACTTATTCTTGTTGGGTGCTGTGTCACACTATGCATCTGTGGGTTGGTGCAGAGGCTTATAAAAATGGCACCTACTAAAACGTCCCTTAACTATCTTCCACCTTATCCTGAGAAGCTTCTTCTTTTGGAAAATCAAGTGAACAACTAAGCAAAGACATGTTAAAAAGTTTGAAAAGAATGAGCTGTAAAGAAATTCAAAAGGAGGGATTGTTAGATATGAGTTCTAAATTTCTTTTCAAAGAATCAATATGCCAGTATGTTCAATTCTTTACCTTCTACTTTTAAACTTAACTTCCACGTAAAGCAACCTTTTTCAATTACCTGCTCCACCCTGACACATTCCGATTACCTGCTCCACCCTGATTCATCCTGATTACCTGCTCCACCCTGACTCATTCTGATTACCTGCTCCACCCTGACTCATTCCAATTACCTGCTTCACCCTGACTCACTCTGATTACCTGCTTCACCCTGACTCACTCCGATTACCTACTCCACCCTGACTCATTCCGATTACCTGCTCTGTCATAACCATTTTTCCTTCCAAACCATTCACCATGTCACTCTCTTTAAATTAGCCAATAGGAATTATTTTAGCCTGTGCAGTCTAACCCTAGCCAATAGCAGAATGACATAGCAGCAGGGGTCATGTGCATCAGGGATAAGAACCCCTTCCCCTCCGTTGTCCAAGTGTGCACTCACCATTGCTCCATTTGTAAGGGCACACTCTTCTATAGAAGGAACTTGCCCTGCTGATATTTAAAAAGAAAATTTTATATTCGAGTGCTATTTCTTTTGTGGCACCAAAACTTTATTTATAACATTGTTGTATTTTGAACGTCTATCATATCTGTAATAATATCTCCTTTTCACTGATGATATTGTAAATTGTGTTTTATTTTATTATTATTTTCAAAGAATCAACTTTTGACTTTGTTGTTTTTCTCTTATGTCATCAAGAGCACAGTTGGAACTGGCATCATCTGCACATCAGCTTTTGATGACCTTGATTTCTGCTCTTAGCTGTAGGGATTCTTTCTTTCTACTTTATTTGGATTTAATTTGCTGTTTTTTATATCTGTTCTCAGGGCACCCCAGAGCATTAATTTTAAAGGTCCTTATTTTATAACTTAATGCAATAAATTTGTCATCAAGTACTACTTTTCCTGTGTCACACAGGTTCTGATGGGTCATATTTCCACTATCATCCAGTTCAAAATACTTTATAATTTTTACTTATTTTTTTTAACCAATGGGTTACACAAGAATGTGTCATTTAATTTCCAAACATCCAGGAATGTGTCCATCAAAATGACAGAAAAAAAAAAAAAACCTGTGACAAAGAATGAAGAGAAAGGGGAACCACCATTACCGTATAATCTATCAGTTCCACTTCTGGGTATATATTCAAAAGAAAGGAAATCAGTATATTATAGAGCTATCCACACACTCATGTTTATTACAGCACTATTCACAGTCGCCAAGATATAGAATCAATCTAAGAGACCATCAACAAACGAATGGATAAAGAAAATGTGATATAAATACACAATGGAATAATACTCAGCTATGAAAAAGTGATATTCTGTCATTTGCAGCAACCTGGATGGAACAGGAGGTTATTGTGTGAAGGGAAATAAGCCAGGCACAGAAAGACAAATATTGCATATTTTCACTCATATGTGGGAGCTAAGTAAAGTGGATCTCATGGAGGTAGATTGTAGAATGGTGGTTACTAGAAAGTGGGAAGACAAGGAGGGAAGGAGGATGAAGAGAAGTTGGTTAATGAGTACAGTTAGATAGAAGAAATAAGTTCTAGTATTCAATAATAATATCCCAATTACCCAGATTTTATCATTATACTTAGAATAAAGTATCAAAATACCACATGTATTTCAAAAATATGTACAACTATGGTATATAATTTTTAAAAAAACTTAAAGAGGTTGTTGGTAGATATATGGATGTTCCAACCAATTCTGTTGAATGATCAGAAATAAGAGACGAGAGCGGTAGAGAGAACTCGAATTACCATAAATAATACATATACTGTGGTGAACAGAATGTTTGGCTGAAAAAATTTCCAAGAGAAGTTTGTACGGGTACACTCTAATTTTTTTCTTGTTGCTTATATTTCATACAAGAGAAATGAAAAATTTTTTAAAAGCAATTTTCTAAGCAAAAAGGAATCAACACTTGATGATTTGGAAAACCATCAGCCCATCCAGATAGCATAGCCTCAAAACAAAGTCTAAGGTGTGGCTGGAAAATTAGTTATTAAAAATATAAGGTGCTGAGCATCATTCTCAGTAAACTATCGCAAGGACAATAAAACAAACACCGCGTGTTCTCACTCATGGGTGGGAATTGAACAATGAGAACACATGGACACAGGAAGGGGAACATCACACTCCGGGGACGGTTGTGGGGTGGGGGGAGCGGGGAGGGACAGCATTAGGAGATATACCTAATGCTAAATGACGAGTTAATGGGTGCAGCAAACCAACATGGCACATGGATACATATGTAACAAACCTGCACATTGTGCACATGTGCCCTAAAACCTAAAGTATAATAATAAAAAAAAAATGCCCCCCCAAAAAAAATATAAGGTGCTTGACTCATGGATAGGATCAACCATCTCCGCTGAAGCTAGGAACAGAAATGCAGTTATCCAGGAAAGATCTGTGTAGGACCCTTTTGTCTGATGGCATGAACCCATGTAAACTGTATGAATGACCAAGAATTTTGCACATCTTCTATCAGCAGAAAACCTGCCAGCTTCGAGTGGAAATGTCAGAGATTGGATAGAATGGAAGAAGAATTACTCCAAGGGCAGAACCATAGCTGTAGAGGACTAGGCTGATGGTAACTCCTTGGGGTCAGAGGGTGAGACCGCTGCTCCGGTGGGTCCAGAAAACAGATTATGAAGCCACAGAGGATTATTCTCAGGACTTAAAATCTAATGAAATGTGTCCTATGGGTTTTGGCCCTGCCTGGGACACATTATCCGTTTTTTCTTTCCAACATTTCTTTTTTTAAATACAAATGTTCATTCTATGACTTTCCCTCAATTATAACTTAGAAGCCAATAACTTGTTTTATGGTGTCACAAATCCACAAATTGAGAGAAATTTTTCTCTAGGATGAGCCATACCCTTCATGTCTCACTCATAATAAATGTTTTATATATAAAACGTAATTAATATAATATAGAAATATTAATACAGTCAATATATATTAATACATGATATAACCAATATGTTAATATATAGTTCAATTAACATAAATTTAAATAATGTTATTGTCAATATATAAGGCAAGGTTTGCATTCATTTTATTATATACTTTTTGGCTGTTGACAAGTTGACACAATATATAGTAATGTAAATTATGCTGTGATTAGAAGACCTCAGCTTCCATCCTAGTCATGTCATATATTGATCTCTGTTTTTTCATAATAAAACATATCTAAAACTTGCATCACAACGATGTCATGGATGCATAGCACTCTGTCTGATACATAGTAAGTATCCCTGATTCAACATATGTGGGAACAGAAATATTTCAAATCTGATTTTCTTTTAAATTTTGGAATGTTTGCATGTATATAAGGGGACATTTTGGAGATGGAACTGAAATCTAAGCACAAAATGTATTATGTATAATATATACTTTATACACATAAGCAGAAATTGTAATTTTATGCAATATTTTAAATACTTTTCTACATGAAACAGTTTTGACTGCATTTTGACTGTGGCCCATCACATGACGTCAGGCAGGTGTGGAATTTTCTACTTGTGGCGTCATGTCACAAGTAGTTTCAATGTATGTACCATAAATTGTTTCAAAAAGTTTCAAATTATGTAACATTTCAGATTTGAGATTTTTGGATTATAGGCAGTCAACATGTAAAAAAATACATCTGTAAATAGATGCTCTATGACCTTGAATGTTTGTAAAACATCTCATCCTAATGGAGGACCACTGTAGTTGGAGAAACAGTGTGATAAAGAGCTATGGTGGAAAAAAATCTGAAAACTAAAGGCAGAATAAAAAATATCTCCATCTTTAGAGAAGGTGGCTTATATAAGCATTACAAAGAAGACAACGTTATATTGAACTAGTTGAAATTTTCTGATAAATTATGCTAAATTATTAGAAAGTTTCCGTTAACAGCAGGATAGGCAATGTGGTTAATGGAAGGCTAGTTAGAAATTGATTTAGAATTAAGTTTTCAGGGCACAGGTCAAGAAAAAACAGAGTGTTATAGTGATTGTGTTTAATTTCTCACTCTTCTATTTACTAGCTGTGTGACCTTGGGCAAGTTATTTAATCTCTCAGTGCTTCAACTTTAATATGTATATATATATATACACACACACACATATTATGGATATGTGTGTGTATATATATACATATCCTCTATGGATCTATATACACACATATATATACATATATATATACACATATCCTCTATAGATATATATACACACACACATATATATATACACACACATATATACATATCCTCTATGGATATATAGATACACACACACACACACACATGCATATATCCTCCATGAATATATTTGGAGATTTATATATGGATATATGTATGTATATATATACACATAGAGTTGCTATGAGGATTAAATTGTTAATATGCACAAAATAGCCTTATGCTTTCTGGTTCATAGTAAATCCTCACTAAAAGTGATTTTTTGTCTGTTTTTTGTTTTTAGTAGTGGCTTTATTGAGGTATAATTCACATATCATATACTTCACCCATTTTAAAGTATAAAATTCAATGTTTTTTGTTTATTTGTGATTAATTAGCCCGATTGTGGTGATTATTCTTCAATGTATATGTAGATGAGAAAATCAAAATATACACTTTAAATATATACAACTTTTAATTGTCAATTATTCCCTAATAGTGATGGAAAATGTGACTTATTGCTATCATCCCCATTTCTTACCACTATGACACTTAAAGATGATCAGATATAATCTCTAATCTTCAGCTTACATATCTAAAAGAAAAGTAAGCTAGAAAAAAATGAGCTACAATATATTCTAGTAATTGAGATAAATTAAAGATGAGGTAAATAAAATATTGGCACTCCTCCCACCTGGATGTGGGGCTAGGTTATTTTGTCTTGCATTTCAGCAGCCTGTGCAACTATTTGGATCAATTAAATATGGCTAAATTGAGGCTCTTCTTGTTTCCAGGTCTGGACTTTAAGAAAATAGGATCTTCCATTTTCTAGCTCCTGGAACACTTCCACTTAGCACCCAGCCATCAGACTGTGTATGAGGAGAGGAACTGAGGCCTGCAGACCAATAACCTAAGCTGAACTCCCAGCTGAAAGCTAACCCATCTCTAATGGACTCTCCACTCAAAATCCAGATTAGTGAACCAAATATATGACTGTTGTTTTTAAGCCACTATGTTTTAGCATGGTATGTTACACACCAATAGATAACTAAAACTGTTCTCTTACCATCTCTTTGTATTTTCTAAATAATAAAATATGCCTTTGATTTTACAAGAAACAAATGTTAGATGGCAGGGCTGAAGTTAAATAGGAACCTAATGTTCACAACGACTAACAGATTTGTAAATTGGGCTTATATTTCTACATCAAAGTTCTTAACCTTTATTTATGCTATAGTTTAAAGCATGACTATACTTTTCAGCTGACTCTCTTGAAAAGTGGAGTATAATTCATATATTGACACCTGGATATATTATATTTTAGTTCATGATTCCATTTATTACTGAAAAATAGAAGGCATTGTCGTTTTACTTTTATAGACATCTCCTTGATAGATTTGTGTTAGAGTTAACTCAATTTTTTTAATGTAAGATTTAACTCTATGACACTAACAACCTGTCGTCAGTCACTGAATATAGTTCAGTATCATTTGAGTCACCAAGGCTAAGATATACCAGATAACTGTTTCAGTACAGGTGACTTGCATTTATTATCTAAGTGCTTATAAGAACTTCCTCTAACTAAAATATGAGAGGTCTAACTTTTACCCCTTTACTCACATCAAAAGCATAAAACGCTGAGTTATGTAAAGAGGGGATTTCAGGGAGTTTGAGAACTTACTCAAATGATGTAACTCATTTCGGAAATGACTTGCTTCATGCATCTTTTAGATAGCTAAGTCCAATTAGCTAAAATTATAGTTGAATTGAATATGTAAATACTTATAAAGTTGGCCTAATTGGATCCACAGGGTGGTGTAGCATCTGTGTTTAAAGCCCAGCAATTGTGAAGAGGTTTCGGTTGCAAGCTTAGGGGAGGCTGTGAAGACTGGCAAGTCTATGTCCTCCCGTGGAATCTGAGATTTCACAGGCAGTATCTGAGGATGGGTGTGAGATTACTGCTCAAGCCAGAAAGATTAACAGCTGCCTCGATGGGAACAAGAGTCACTAGGAAATTTGATTCTATCATTCCTGAATCCAAGGTGGTGTTAACAAGCTTATTGTGCAAGAAAGCAACCTATGTTACTAATCTAAGCTGTGTCTGTTTTTCTGCTTATGCCTATGAACTAGAACATAAGAAGTAGTAGAACAAATGATATGAATCTACAAATTATGCCACATATTTTAATTCTTCACTATTTAAATAATTAAAAACTAAGTTTTCTTCTAAATGTGTCACATAGTATAGATTTTCTAGGGTGCACTTAAAAAATTTGGTCTACTCAAGATGATCAACCTGTATCAAAATAAACTTAGATTTTTTGAAGACTCTTCTGTTAAATTGGCCTTTGACCATCATTGGCACTTACTTTGACCTTATAATACCATAAATATGTACCCTTGATCAAGACTCCAGCTGATAGACCCTTAGTATAGATATATAAAAATAACAAACCTTATCTGAAAATCTGTTTTAAGTCAGCTTTTGCTGTGAAAGCTGTTACAATTACAAATTATTTCCATTTGGTTTCACCGAAATTCAATTAACTTTGAGCAAAAATTAGCAACACTAATTTTTAAATAAGGATGGGGTGAAGGTGATAGTTATTGTGGAGCATTGATATGATAGAAGCAGTGAGGGTAGAAAATGTGTGAACACTAAATGTCTTTATTACTCATTTTACATTTCATCAGGCATCACACGGCATGAAAATATGCTGTCTTGGTCTATTTTCTTGCTAGCACCCCTAAGATATCACATACTTGGCTGTCTCTTCTTCTAAAAGCCACGGTCCCTTGGGAGCTAGCTATTATTTTAATGATCACAGTGATGATGAGTCTCTGAATACCTTAAGGTTTGTATACTAAGGATTATCTCAATTTAGCTAACACAAGCTCTATGAATGTGTTGCATATAAAATCATTTTATCTAAGGCCACATATTCTCAAAAGACATATTATGTTGTATTTTACACCTGATGCATTTACAGTCCCCACTAACAAGCAAGAAAAAAATCTCTTTTACAGATTTTGAAGTATATATTTTTAAATTATTGTTGCTTCTAAAAATACAAAAATAGATTTGGAGGTTGATATTTTTGGCATGGGCTCTGAATATTTTCATGTGGAAGTCAGCAACCTAACAAGCCTGACTTACTGAGTGGATCAGTGGGTTGTAATTCTGGTAACTTATTTTTCAACTAGCTTGAGGCTAGGTCTATCTCAATTATGTTTCAGGTTGTATAATAGATTATATGGCATATTCAATCAAGTTGGTATTGTATTAAACACATTAGAGACAATTAATGAATATTTTTTTCCTGTGAGTTGATATTTAAAAAAGAGTTAATTATGTAGAATTTTTTGAAAGTCTTTATTCAGTAGGACTCAATACTGGTCTGATCATCATCCTACGATAATGGGATATAGGTCACAGCAGGGAGAAAATCAATAGTGCTGATGGGCTATTTTATTTAAATCTCAAGCAATTTTCTCTTCATAATAAGAAGACATTTTCCAATTAAGTTGTAAATTTGAACTAATATATTGTTTTCTATAAGATACTTTATAGCTTAACCAAAGCATTAAAAAATGTATCTCATCAATGATAGAAAGTTATTATCACATTTAAGAAATTAGTTTATAAAATTAATAACCATACTGATTTAATAGAATGCATCTGAATTTTCTTAGGAGAAACAAATTATTATTTTTCAATGCCTTGTGTGCACCTGCATCATGCATTGCATGACAGCTGAAGGTTGCTGACAGCCACTTCACTCTGCGTTTTATCCCCCAGGGGCGATTTAGCACTCTAGGATAAAGCATTGCAGGACATCCTGTTCTAGGAGGGGCAAGAACAGAGTGTGGACTGTTCTACACAGTTTCTTTTTGTCTCAGGGTGTTGAATTCCCAGCAAATTCTACAGTTATTTTTGAGAACTACAAGCAAGCAAGAAAGCAAGAGCTGGATTGGCAAAGGCTATTCAGGGACTTGCCTTGCAGAGACAGTAGCAAAACAAGTCTCTGAAAGCTTTTTAGATGGGTATCAAGAAAGTTATTCTGCCACAGTTTTCACTTGTTATTGACATTAGATAGAAATAATACTTCACTTTCTACATTCATTAAGACATTATTTCACAGGAATATCAGGAATAAATGCTACAATAAATTAGGCTACATATAACTAAGCCATTTTATAAAACTTCAGTCATCAAATTTTACTAGTGTAGTCATTATCAGTCTAACCTAACAAACAATCCATTTTTATACACAATCTACCAAAAGTTCGTGTAGGTGATGAGAGAAAATTCTGTCTTCCAAGTGCTTAATTTAAAATTAAAAGAAAAAGACAAATGTATTGAAAAGTTTTAACACCAGTAAACAATGCAAATAATAGTTCAAAGTCATCATATGAGAAATGATTTAGACCATATGTGTTGTAGATATAATATATAGATTTTATGAAAATCTATATATTATAAATATATGATAGATTTATGAAAATGGAATAAAAAGGTCTTTGAATAAAGCAGAACAGAAGGACTTGACAATTGCAAAATCAGCATTTCAGTAGATAGGCAGAAAGTGAGCTCTATAGGCAAACAATTCACACAGGTATACAATGAAAAAATATATGCATATAGAAAATTTGTGTGTCATGGGGGTTTGGAGTACAGATTATTTTAATACCTCATCCAGGTAGTAAACATATTACCTGTATTAGTCTTACTTCACACTGCTATAAAGAACTGCCTGAGACAGGGTAATTTATAATGGAAAGAAGTTTAATTGACTCACAGTTCCACATGGCTGGGGAGGCCTCAGAGAACTTGCAATCATGGCGGAAAGGGAAGCAAACGCGTGCTTCTTCACAAGGCACCAGGAGAGAGGAGTGACATAGCGAAGAGGGAAGAACCCCTTATAAGACCATCAGATCTCATGAGAATTCATTCACTATCATGAGAACAACATGGGGTAAACTGCTTCCCCTGATCCAATCACCTCCCACTATGTCCCACCCTCAACATGTGGGTATCATGGAGATTACAATTCGAGATGAGATTTGGATGGGGAGCCAAACCATATCAGTACTCTATAGGCAGTGTTTCCATCATCTTCCTCCTCCTCTACTTCACCCTTAAGTAGGCCCCAGCATCTGTTTATTCCTTCTTTGTGTCCACGTGTACTCAGTGTTTGGCTCCCACTTATAAGTGAGAACATGTGGTGTTTGGTTTTGAGTTCCTGAGTTAGTTTGCTTAGGATTATGGCCTCCAGCTACATCCATGTTGCTGAAAAAAACGTGATCCCATTCTTTTCAATGGCTGCATAGTATTCCATGTGTTATATGTACCACATTTTCTTTATCCAGTCTACCACTGATGGACATTTAGGTTGATTCTATGACCTTGCTACTGTGAATAGGACTGCAATGAACATTATGTGTGCATGTGGCTTTATGGTGGAATGATTTATATTCTTCTGACAATTTTCTGATGAATGTGTTGATTCTTAAGTTTATCTGAAATAATAACAATTTAATAATATTTGTTACAGCCTACATTACCCTGTGCTGAACACACTTTCCATTAGTTTACAGATATTGATCCATCGATGTGAGTGTTTATAGTTTTATCTTACTGATATGGTTTAGCTCTGTGTCCTCAGACAAATCTCTTAAATTATACTCTCATAATTTCCACTTGTTGTCAGAGGGATCTGGTGGGAGATAACTGAATCATAGGGCAGTTTTCCCCATACTGTTCTCATGGTAATGAATAAGTTTCATGAGATCTGATGGTTTTATAAGGGGTTTTTGCTTTCATGTCTCTCTTATTCTCTCTTGCTGCCACCATGTAAGAAGTGCCTTTCACCTTCTGCCATGATTGCAAGGCCTCCTCAGCCATATGGAACTGTGAGTCCATTAAACCTATTTTTCTTTTCAGTCTCAGGTATGTCTTTATCAGCAGCATGAAAATGGACTAATACAGTAAATAGGTACCAGTAGAATGGGGCGCTGCTGAAAAGATATCCGAAAATGAGGAAGTAACTTTGGAACTGGGTAGCAGGCAGAGGTTGGAACAGTTTGGAGGGCTCAGAAGGTGACGGAAAAATGTGGAAAAGTTTGAAACTACCTAGAGACTTCTTGAATGGCATTGAGCAAAATGCTGATAATGATATGGACAGTGAAATCCAGGTTGAGGTGGTCTCAGATAGAGATGAGAAACATGTTGAGAACTGTAGCAAAGGTGACTCTTGTTATGTTTTAGCAAAAAGACTAGCGACATTTTGCCCCTGCCCTAAAGATTTGTGGAACTTTGAGCTTGAGAGAGATGATTTAGGGTATCTGGTGGGAGAAATTTCTAAACAGCAAAGCATTCAAGAGGTGATTTGGGTGCTGTTAAAGGTATTCAGTTTTAAAAGGGAAATAGAGCATAAAAGTTCAGAAAGTTTTCTGCCTGACAATGCAATAGAAAAGAAAAATCCATTTTCTTATGAGAAATTCAAGCCAGCTGCTGAAATTTGCATAAGTAACAATGGGTCGAATGGTAATCCCCAAGACAATGGGGAAAATGACTCCAGGGCATGTCACAGACCATTGCAGCAGCCCTTCCCATCAGAGGCCTGGAGGCCTAGGGGGGAAAAATTGATTTTGTGGGCTGGGCCCAGAGTCTCTGTGCTGTGTGCAGTCTAGGGACTTGGTGCTTTGTGTTCCAGCTGCTTCAGCCATTACTAAAAGGCGCCAAGGTTTGGTTCCAGCTGTGACTTTAGAAGATGAAAGCCCCAAGCCTTGGCAACCTTTATGTGGTGTTAAGCTTGCAGGTGTATGGAAGTCAAGAATTGAGACTTGGGAACCCCCGCCTAGATTTCACAGGATGTACAGAAACACCTGTATGCCCAGGCAGAAGTTTGCTGCAGGAGCGAGGCCCTCATGGGGAATCTCTGCTAGGGCAGTGAAGAAGGGAAATGTGGGGTCAGATCCCCCCCACAGAGTCGCTACTGAGGCACCACCTAGTAAAGCTATGAGAAGAGGGCCACCACCATTCTCCAAACCCCAGAATTGTAGATTCACCGATAGCTTGGATTGTGTGCCTGGAAAAGCTGCAGACACTTAATGCCAGCCAGTGAAAGCAGCTGCCTAAGGGAGTGGGAACCCACCTTTTGCATCTCAATGCAGTGGAGGTGCCAAAGGCAGTGGGAACATACCTTTTGAATCAGCATGACGTAGATGTGAGACAGAGTCAAATATCATTTTTGAGCTTTAAGATTTGACTGCCCTGCTGGATTCTGGACTTGCGTGGGACCTGTAGAACCTTTGTTTTGGCTAATTTCTCCCATTTGGAATGGCTGTATTTACCCAATATTTGTACTCCCATTATATCTAGGAAATAATTAACTTGGTTTTGAATTTACAAGCTCCTAGGTAGAAGGGAGTTGCCTTGTCTCAGATGAGACTTTGGACTGTGGACTTTTCAGTTAATTCTGAAATGAGTTAAGACTTTGGGGGACTTTTGGGAAGACATAATTGGTTTTGAAATGTGAGAACATGAGATTTGGCAGGAGCCGGGGTGGAATGATATGGTTTGGCTCTGTGTCCCCACCCAAATCTCATCTTGAATTGTATTCCCATAATTCCCATGTGTTATGGGAGGGACTTGGTGGGAGATAATTGAATCATGGGGGCAGGTTTCCCCATACTGTTCTCCTGGTAGTGAATAAGTCTCATAAGATCTGTTGGTTGTATAAGGGGTTTCCACTTTTACTTCTCTCTCATTCTGTCTTGCTGCCACCATGTAAGAAGTGCCTTTCACCTTCAGCCATAATTGTGAGACCTCCTCAGCCATGTGGAACTCCTGAGTCCATGAAACCAATTTTTCTTCCCAGACTTGAATATGTCTTTATCAGCAGTGTCAAAATGGACTAATACATTTACTTAATCCTCAAATAAGACGTCTGAGGCACAGAAGTAAATTGCCCTACCCCAGATCACCAGGCTACTAACTAGTAGAGCATGTTTGCTCAGTCAGGATATCTGGTTCCAGGGACCACATATTGGCCATATATATTCCATCTATCCTAAGTTCACTTTGAAACACTACAGGTTCTTTAGAGGCAAACAAGAACACATCCTTTTTTATTTTCCCTGTCAAAATTCATATATTGGTATATTATAGCAGGTAATCTCATAGATCTATAGTTGCTGAGGTCCAGGTTAGAATTCTGGCTTTGCCATGTACAAGCTATATGACATTATATAAGTTCACATGTTCACAAGTTCTTTCTGTTCCTCAGTTTCTTAATATAGACAATAATGTACACCCTCCCTAGTTGCTCTAAAGATAATTGATCCATTACATGTAAAATGATTAGCACAGTACAGGCTAGGACATATTGTAAGTATTTAACAAATAATCTTAATAAAGAAATAGGAAATGAAGAAGCAACAGCAGAATACATGGGTAAAAGAATAACACTGAGGTAGCAAGATAGAATTAGCATACAGCTATGCTCTTATTATGTACTAAGGATTATTTTAGGCATTTGATATTTCTGAACTCATTTAATATTCAAAACACTTTAAGACTTTGGTGGTATTACTATGCCCATTTGTAGATCAGAAATCTAAGGCACAGAGGGATTAAATAAAATTTCCTAAGTTCACACAATTCTAAAGTCTAGACACATATATATTGCACTAAATTGCTTTTCATTAAATATGCATGTGTTCCTGTGTAAATCAGTAATTCTCAGGTAGATGAGGCATATCCTCCTACAGTTCAAGTCAGAATGAACCATGCAGGCTATTTTCAAATCATACCCACTCCTCCTTGCTCATTGCTCTATGAGCTCTTGTGAATGACAGGTATATTTTATCAGGGGAGTTAAATAGTTGACACATACAACATTTGATTGTGTTGAATTTTTAGACATAATTGAAATTCATACAAGTTTAAAATGTACTTTTCTAGGAAAAAAGTACAAACTTTTCAAACTTTTCTGTCTGGAACAGAGAAGTACATTTCAAAATGCTTCAGAAATCATATTTCTGTTAATTTTGTCTTCAGATTTAGGCTTATTTCTTGGATTAAAATACCTCTAGATCTTGTAATTGCTCTAAACAATTTTCTGCTTACCATTGAAAAGCTTTAATACAAAATTCCACCATAAAACCTGCAAATGGTATTATGTATACATATGCCATATGTATGTATACACACACACATATTGATCTACACATACACATACCAAATGCAAATACTATATAGATCGTGAATATATTGATACATTATACAGTTACAGATATAGTGTGTGTATATATATACAGTGTGTATATGTATAAATATTATATACATATATGTGTATATATATTTTAATTTTAGATTTTAGAAAATTTGAGAAGATAGTACAGTGTTTCCACATACACAACTCCTAGATTCTACTCTTATGTCACATTAGCATAATACATTTGCTACAATTAATGAACTGATATTGATATAGTACCACTAACTGAAATATGTACTTTGTTAAAATTTACTTAGATTTCAGATTGACTTAGTTTTTAGCTAATGTCCATTTTATGTTTCAGGATCCTACATAGGGTACCATGTTTCATTTAGTTGTTATGTGCCTTAGGGTTTTCTTGTCAATGACAGTCTCTCAGACTGTTTTTGATCATCTTTAGAGTTTTGAAGAGAATTGGTTAGGGTATTTCAGAGAATGTACCTCTATTTTTTTTTTTTACTTTTTAAGTTTTTCTTAGATTGATATTGAGATTTTTAGAAGGGAGACAATAGGGGTAAGAGCCCATTCTTACCATATCATATTAAAAGCACATGCCAAGAACATGACTTATTATCATTGATGTTAACCCTGATCACCTGGCAGAGGTAGTGTTTTTAAAGTTGCTCCACTGTGGCAGGGCACAGTGGCTCACACTTGGAATCCCAGCACTTTGGAAGGCCCATGGGAGCAGATTGCCTGAGCTCAGGAGTTCAAGAGCAGCCTGTGCAACAGGGTGAAAACCCATCTCTACTAAAATAGAAAAAATTAGCCAGGCATGGTGGTGTGTGCCTGTTGTCCCAGGTACTCAGGCAGCTAAGGCAGGAGAATTGCTTGAACCTGAAAGGTGGAGCTTGCAGTGAGCCGAGATCAAGCACTGCACTCCAGCCTGGGCGACAGAGCGAGAGACTCTATCTCAGAAAATAAATAAATAAATAAATAAAATTGCTTCACTGTGAAATTACTCTTTCGTTCTTTTCTGTGCTATACTGTTTGGAAAGAGGTAATGTGCACAACTCACACTTGAAGAGTGGAAAGTTGTGCTCTGCTTCCTTAAGGGCAGATGCATGCATAAATTATTGGGATTTTTCCACATGGAAGATTTGTCTCTTCTCTGTTTTAAAATGTGTTTATTTGTTCATTATTTAAAGTAACAATATAAACTAATGGACATTTTATTTTGTTGTCCAAATTGTTCCAGCCCTGGCCATTGATATGGTTTGGCTGTGTCCCGAGCCAAATCTCATCTTAAATTGTAGTTCTCATAACCCCCACATGTTGTGGGAGGGACCCAGTGGGAGGTAATTGAATCATTGGTTCAGTTACCCTCATGCAGCTCTCATCATAGTGAGTGAGTTCTTACAAGATCTGATGGTTTTATAACGGGCTTTCCCCCTTTAGCTCAGCAGTTCTCTCTCCTTCTGCCGTGTGAGAAGGATGTGATTGCTTCCCCTTTCCACCATGATTGTAGGTTTCCTGAGGCCTTGCAAGCCATGCTTAACTGCGAGTCAGATAAAACTCTTTCCCTTTATAAATTACCTAGTCCTCGGTATTTCTTCATAGCAGTGTAAGAACAGACTAACACAGTAAAATGGTACCACAGAGAATGAAGCACTGTGAAAAGGATACACAAAAATGTGGAAGTGACTTTGGAACTTGGTAACAGGTAGAGGTTGGAACAGTTTAGAGGACTCAGAAGAAGGCAGAAAAATGTGAGAAATTTTGGAACTTCCTAGAGACTTGGAGGGCTCAGAAGACAGGAAGATGTGAAAAAGTTTGGAACTTCCTAGGACCTGTTGAATAACTTTGACCAAAATGCTGATAGTGATAAGGACATTGAAGTCCAGGCTGAGGTGGTCTTAGATGGAGATGAGGAACTTGGAAACTGGAGCAAAGATGATGATTGCTGTGTTTTAGCAAAGAGACTGATGGCTTTTTGCCCCTGACCTAGAGGAAGCAGAGTATAAAAGTTTGGAAAATTTGCAGAAAATTTACCTCCATGCTGTTCTTGTGACAGTGAGTGCATTCTCATGAGAGCTGATGATTTTATAAGGGGCTTTTCCCCCCTTCACTCTGCACTTTTCTGTCCTGCTGCCATGTGAAGAAGGATGTGTTTGCTTTCCCTTTCTACCATGATTCTAAGTTTTCTGAGGCCTCCCCAGCCATGCAAAACTGTGAGTCAATTAAACCTTTTTCCTTTATAAATTACCCAGTTTCCGATATTTCTCCATAGCAAAATGAGAACAGACTAATACAGCCATGTAGAGGTTTTATTCATTTGGCTCTCACCTGTGTACTTTTGATATACTCCCATTATTGTGTGTGTATTTGTGTGTAAGTGTGTGGTCTGTACTACTGTTTTGCTTTCTGACACTGCAATATACTCTAATCATTTTTTATGTGTTTCCTGCCTTAATCTTACTATCAGGTATTCCTCCAAGGAGCCACAGTTTATTTTGTTGAAAATATATTGAAAACAGTCCTGGGTGTTAGGTGTGGTCATGATTAGTGGGATGTTGTTGCTTCCAAGTGTTTTAGCTGACAAAGTATGGAAATAGATGTATATATACTAATTCAGGTATCTATATATATATAACTATAAATATTGCTATATGTAACTATGTATATTGTTATGTATATTTGTATTTCTATAGGAAACAATATATATAGTTACAACTATACCCTACATTTTTATACATTTTTAAGCAGATTGAGCAAGTTCCCATGTATTTCTAGTTTGCTCTAAGTATAAAACAAACAATTGTTGAATTTTGTCAAAGGTTTTTCATATCTGAGCCAGCCTTGCATGCCTGAATTAAAGCCCACTTGATTCTGACATACAATTTTTTATACAATTGTTACATATGATTTGCTAATTGTTTGTTTAGAATTTCTAATACATGCATTTGGTGAGCTACATTTCCATTTAGGCACTGATTAACATCTTATGTATTTGATGAGTTAAATTATGTTTTCATATAGTTCAAACTATTCTAAAAATTTATCTTGAGACTTCTTTGACCCATGGGTTATTTAGAAATGAATTGCCTAATTTTCAAATATTTAAGGGTCCTGTAGTCATATTTCTGTTATTGATATTTAATTTTTCTGTGGTTTGGGAGCATGCTTTCCATGATGTCTACTTTTTAAATTAGTTAAGGCCCAGAATGTGGTCTATCTTAATGGATGTTTTATGAGAGCTTGATGAGAATGTAAATTTTGCCATTGTTGGGTGGAGTATTTTAAAAATTCCAGTTAATTTAGTGCTGTTCAACTTATCTATATCTTTATTGATTTTATACATGCTTGATCTGTCCATTCCTGGTAGAGGGAAATTAAAGTCTAGATTAATAATAATTGATCAGTCTATTTCTATTTTAAACTCTATTGTTTTTTGTGTCATATATTTTGACACACTGTTGTTAGGCACATGCATGATTTAAATTTGTATGTTTCTTCAAATTTAAATTTATATTTAGATAATTTATTAAATTTAAATTATAATTGCATAATGGCTCTTTATTATTGCATAATGGCTTTCTTTATTACTGATAATCTTTCTTTCTCTGAAGCCTGCTTATCTTAAATTTATATGCTTAGTCCAGATTTCTTTGGATTAATGTTAATATGGCTTATAATTTTCTGTTCCTGACTATTAACCTATCTGAATCTTTAAGATTTTTTTTTCTTTTAGACAATCTATAATGGAATCTTTTTAAAAAATTCACAATGAGGAGTTTCCTACTTTTAAATGGCATTTTAAAATTAATATATTTATACCTTTCACATTGAAAGTTATTGATGTAGTTGTATCAATAGCTACTACATTTGTAACTGTTTTCTACACATCATATTTGCTCTTTGTTTCTTTTTCTTTCCCTCTTTTGCCATCTCTGATTTTAATTACACATTTCATATACCGTTTACTCTCACAACCACTGTACCAATTATACTTCTTCTTTGGTATTTTTTTAGTGGCTGTTTTACCTTTGAATGTAAATTTTTACTTATCTAAATCCATCTCCAAATAATACTCTTCTGCTTCACATATTGTTTAAGTATCTTATAGCAGACTATTTCTAATTCCTGTCTCCTGTTTCTTGAGACATTGCTCTCATTCATTTCATTTCTATATGCTAGAATTAGCTGCTACCTTGTTATTAACATTATTTTAAATAAGCAGTTGTCTTCTAGTCAATAAAAAATGTTTAAAAGTTGCATATATATGTATATATATTTACGGGCATGTATATTTACCTTTATTTTCCAATGATCTTTATTTTTTACATAGATTAAAAATTGGAAGTTTCTCCTCTATGTTATTTTCTGTCTGTCTAAGGAAATTATTTTAACATTTGTTGTTGGTCAGGTCTGTTTTGCTGGTAATAAATTCTGTCAATTTTTGTCTCAGAAGCCTTTCATTTTTGCTTTATGCTTTAAGGTTAATTTTGCTGGATACAGGATTCCAGATTGCTATGTTTTTTCTTTCTTCTATGCATAAATAAACAAAATATGCATACTACAGCCATCTAGAATTTCTCCTATCAAACATTTTGTTATGTGTTTGGAGATGTATGTACATACACTCAAATGTTATTTTAGCATATGCATCTTAGTTCTTTCCTGTGTGGGTCCCCAAGGAACTCATCCATTTGACTATGTTAGTCATTTTCTAAGAATAAAATAAGAAATGTAGAAACACATAAACACATATAGGTACAAAAAATAGCATAACCCTGGAAAACAATTTTAAGCTGAATTATTAAATAAATGAGATTCATAAAAGGTGTTAGAGACATTATGAAATATTTCTCTGTATGTTTGGAGTAAGAAGTAGCACAAAGAATAAATAGGAAATGCTTAGATTAGATTATATACTTTTAACAGATGACAGAAAAATATAATGGCATAAATATTCAATTTATCTTTCATCTGTCTTTTCTAGGAAGAAGAATTCTTCAGTCTCTCAATGAAAATTACACTTATTTTTTTTCATCTTTAGAAACTACCCTTGTGCAGTAAACTTTAGTCTTTAATGAATGCTTGTTAGACCATACATTCCTGAGAATATGAGAATAGAAGCTATTTGTCAGAGTTCTTTAGATAAACAGAACCAATAGGATAGCTGATAGATAAATAGATTATAAGTTTAAAGATGTTTATTATAGGGAAATCACTCTGATAATTATGGAACCTTAGCAATTTCAAGATCTGTAGTTGCAGAAGGTATATTACACTCTGAGTCTAAGTCTAAGGGCAGAAGAAGATCAACGACACAGCTTGAAGACAGGCAGAAAAAGTGAGTTCTCCTTAGTCAGCCTTTTGGTTGTATTCAAATCTTAAACTTATTGAATGAGACCTACCCACACTGGGGAGTTGGAGACTGCCTTCCTGTTTTCCAAGGGATTCTGAGTGCTAAGTCTTCAGACTCAAGGCTAGAAATTGATTGAGGGGCCATGACTTTCTGTTTTATTGATTCAAGTTAGACGTTTTTTCATTTGACCCAGAAGTTTTTGCTTATACAAATGAAGTCATATGTGATAGGCTTTCTATCTGTATCCATATGGCAATGCTGTACATCTGTTTGACTCAAAGTATTCTGATTGCTGCTTTGACTCTGCTGTCCCATTATAGTAACCACACTCACCTTGCCTTTGGTTACTGAAAGCTGTCCCTTCACCTGACTCCTACCACCCTAGAATCCAATTACTCTCACTGCATTTAGGTTTATCAATTCAGTGACTTATTTACTACTGTAAATTCCAATTTACAGAGAGTAGTGATTTTTCTCTAAATAGCTCACAGCTTCTTCAAGGTCTTCCCATAATGAGATTTACAGGTTCCCATAGTTTCCCAATTAATGTCCTCATTTAACAGTAGACACCCTGCCAGGCTAGGAATTAAATTTACTTTCTTATTCAGCCAGGGATAAGATGAGATTCCGCATTTGATTTTCAGCCATTTTAGCCCTCTGGCTATAAGGATCTCCTTCAGGGCATACAGATAAGCTTTTGGGTTATTTATGGAATGTTTGAGTTGGGAGTTCAGATCCCTGAGCTTGTTCTTTTAGTTTACCATTTTGTCCAATGACAGTATGATCAATTGACAAACTATATTCATTCATTTTCCAAAAATATTCAAAAGTATCAGGTATCCAGACATCTAGCTCCATGCTTATAAGGGTGGATTAAGAATGTTCCATGGAAATATTTTGCATATCTCTATTCCTCTATTGCCAAATTATGCTATGGACTATCACTGCTTTTTTTTTTTCACTGTTTGAAATAGAGTAATTGGTATCTTTAAATCTAGTCACATTAAAGAACCAATTCCAGAAACCACAGAACCGATTAAGAAAATTTATTTTAACATTATATTCCTCTAGAACCACTCTCAGTACCAAAACATATATAAAGATGCTTTTATAAGGAATTGCTGTTTGAAATTATAGGGGCTGAGAAGTCCTAAGACCTACAGTCAGTAAGCTGGAGACGTAGGACAGCTGATGAAGACCCTGAGTAAAAAGAGACGTGATTATATATGTTCCACTCCAAGTCCAAAGGCTTGAGAACCAGAAGAGCTGATGGGGTAAATAGAAAGCTGGGTCTGAGACTGAAGGCAGTAGAAGATTGACGTCCTGACTAAGAGATAGGCAGAGAGAGCAAATTCTTTCTCACTCAGCATTTTATTTTTATTCATAATTTGAACAGATTGGATTGGGCCAACTCATATTTGGGAGGACAATCTGCTTTATTGAGTCTATCAATTTGAATGTTAATTTCATCTACAAACATCTTCACAGATATGCACATAATCATGTTAATCAAATATGTGGTTACCCTGTGGCCCAATCAAGTTGACACATAAAACTAATCACCACTCAGAGCAACGAAAGAATTGTTATCCAGGAGGATTATACTGTATATCAATTTATGTCTTCTGTCTCAAAAGAATGCTATTAATAATAAAATACTATACAAATATTAGGCTACGCCAGAAACAGATTGTCAAGAAGGAAAGATGAATTAAAACACTTTTATAAAAGTTTTGTAAAAAAACTTTTTATTACAACATTATGCAAACTTTCTTCTATTACTCAAAATGGAAAAAAAAATTACTGAACTTGATGTTAATATCTGGCAAAATTATATGTGTGATAATAATTTAAAAATTAGAAACATTCTGATAAGATGACCATTAAATTAACACCAGCATAAGATCTATTAAACGAATTTATCATATTATATGACAATGCTACCAAGTTTTTTATAAGGTTACTTTTACACTGTATGTCTTAAATTTTTTAAAAAGGATGTCTACAAAGACATTATTATTTTTATTGTATTTTTTAAATACTGGTAGAATTTCAATATTATTTCATAGTTTCATTTTGTTGTAGGAAAACTCTGAAAAATTATATTATTAGTAATTCAAACTGGATTTTCAGGGCAGCCTTTGGTCCAAAGCCATAAGGATTTTATCTTGAGAAGAAAATTAGATCATGATTTTACATACATAGACATATGTGTGGGTATAAATTTGTAATTTTTAGTTCTGCAGCAAAGACATACATAATAAATTTTAATATAAAATACTGGTAAAAAACATTTCAAAGAATAAAATTTTCCTTTTAAATTGAAAAAGAAAACGTAATATGTTTAAGCTTGGAAAGACTTGACTTGGATATAGTTATTTAAATAAAATGGGGAATGAGAGGAGTTTGTCGTAATTATTAGGGAAAACATGATACACCTGCAGCCACACTAGAGAAAAAAGAAGAAAGTCCTTAAGTTTTGCATATTCATGATATGCCAAGTACCAGTGCAGGCATTATGAAATCAGTACGCACTCCATACAATGTTATTGTACTTGCTGTTTTCCAAATGAAGCCAATTGACTTGCTGATCTTTTATGTATTATGTTTGCTGAAAAATGAGTCAAATCAAGTCTAACGGAAATCATGCCTATACACTTCCTCTCATAACACATACCTGTGGTTATATGCCCCCTCAACATCAATCATTGACTCTTGTTCAGATTCCTGAATATAGTTATGCCTAAAGCAGACACCAGCAAAAGGAAACGTGTCCAGAAGAAGTAGCTGCATTGGAAAAACAAAAGTCCGTGAAGTCCTAAACAGAAATGACTGTGGAAATGGAGATGTAACCTGCAGGAAAGAACATTGAGACTGTTATTAGATAAACTATGTTCCCCCAAATTTCATAGGGTGAAGTTCAAATCCAAGTACTTCAAGATAAAATAATATTTGTATATGGGTTCACTAAAAGGGTGATTAATTTAAAATGAGACCCCTTGGTGGGGATATAATCCAATATGAGATGAGAGGTGTCCTCAGAGGAAGAGATGCCAGGGGCTCTCATGCACCGAGGAACAACCATATGAGTACAAAGCAGCAAGAAGGTGACTATATGCAAGCCAACCGAGGAGGCTTCGGAGGAAACAAACCCTTCTAACACTTCGATGTTGGACTTCCAGTCTCCAGAACTGAAAGAAAATACATTTCCGGTATTTAAGCCATCCAGTATGTGATATTTTGTTAAGGCAGCCCTAGCAAACTAGCAAACTAATATAGGGGGATAATATAGGGAGATAAAGACACTGAGTATTTGAAATAGTATCATCTTAAGAGGTGCACATACTTGTGAATTATCCCATAAGAAAAAATGAGAATTAAAAGCATCCAGAGATAAATTTTATTAAATCTGCAAACTACTTTTTCAATTAAATTAGATGTTTTTTTAAAAAATGAATAGCTGTTTTTTTATGATGCTTAAAAGGGAAAAATAATTGCTGGGGAGTAGTAAGGAAGAAAAGAAGTAAGAACAGTTTTAATTTCCCTTTTGCCTATATAATTCTCATCTTTAGAGGTCAACTTAGATAATACTCTAGGAAATCATCTGCTAATTAGACATCCTGTAGCACTCATTACATTGTCTTGAATGTGCTTGATTTATTTCATATCTTGCATCCTAAAATACAAGGCACTATAAACCAGATAGGTTTTTATCTTCATATTGAATTTTTAGTCACTTTCTGAAACAGAGGGCAGTCAGTATACATTTGCAGAAAGAATAAATAAGAAATAATGAAAAAAGAAGGAAGAAATGAACAAACTAATAGATAAATGAAGAGATGAGACTGTAATCCCATTTAATGGAGTTATTCACAAAATTAAATTACTGTCGGCCGCACGCGGTGGCTCACGCTTGTAATCCTAGCACTTTGGGAGGCCGAGGCGGGCAGATCACGAGGTCAAGAGATCGAGACCACGGTGAAACCCCGTCTCTACTAAAAATACAAAAAATTAGCCAGGTGTGGTGGCGGGCGCCTGTAGTCCCAGTTACTTGGGAGGCTGAGGCAGGAGAATGGCATGAACCTGGGAGGCGGAGCTCGCAGTGAGCCGAGATTGCGCCACTGTACTCCAGCCTGGGTGACAGAGCGAGACTCTGTCTCAAAAAAAAAAAAAAAAAAAATGACTGTCAGGAGTTCTGAAGAATAAATTCTCAATAGTGAGGCTGTTAGAGGCTAAATGTTCTCTACATTCCTTTAGGATTCAAAATTCTATCAACTTATAACCAGTTATATTGAGAAATACTTAAAATATCAACAAAACCTTCAAAGCTCCTTCAATTTACTAGTAAATAATAAACTGATACATGACATCTACAACATTTAAAATGAAATAACAGTTGATTCTAGTCTGATTAATTGCTTGTTAGAATAATCATGCTTTCCACCTTCCCCAGGGAGTACTCAAATTAAGTGACATCCTTTGTAATGCATTATGTGCTTCCTCTTTTGAATTAAGAATCTTTTTAAAATAGCCATATAATAAGAAATGAATTAGTAAACATCAATTTGCCTTTATTTTATAGATAATTGTTAGGTAATTTAAAAGTTATTTTTAAGCACTTGAAATTTCTCTTTGGGAATAGTTCTAATAGTTTTTTTTGTTGTTGTTAATCATTTTTTTGTTTTGTCCTAGATAAATGTATCTTTAAAAATTGTTTGGCTGTGAAAAATTGAAGCAATATCCACATTATTTAGGGCCCAATTTGCACTCAGCTAAAACAAATCTCTTTCTCCAGTAACAACATATACACCGAGATACTTTTAATGAACCATTCAATTATTTGTTCTTTTGTAAAATTTACATTACTAATTTAGAACTGAGTGCTTTTGTGTAGGATTTACATACTTAACAGAAACTTTTTCCAAGAGATTTGTATATTCACATTCAGCCACGAAACTAAATAATTATAATGCAATGATAATCATAATAATAGTAAAACAAGCATAGGCAATTAAATGTTTTCTCTACATTTATAGCTCATAGCTTCTTTTTTCTTATGGGAAGCTTTTTCATAGCATTATCTTTAATAACTGAGAAAATTTTTGTACCGAAATTAGAAATTTACATATATGCTGCAAATCAGTAAAATAAATGTAGTTTCCTATTTTTAATATCTGATGTGGTTTTTTATAGAGCTACAGTATTTTAGATAACTCAATCTTGTTTTAGTTAAAATTCTCAATATTCAGTGTCTAAAGAGAGTAGGACTAGAAAGTGGCTTCACAGTCCTTAGTGTTCTGCTTAAGGGTTGATGACTCCTTTGTGGTGTGCTAGATTTCACTCATGGGTTTTTTTCTGGTGGCTGAAGTCAAATTGTATAATTAGAAGATATTCATCTTGTCTTTCTCTCAGCTCTTCCGTGATCTATTGGTGATCATCTAGGACATGAGAGAACTTCTTCAGCTTTCACTGATCTTGACATGTAATGGACTTTTATTTGTTTTTTGGCCTTGCATGGTAAACTCAATTGGCCTAGGCTACAGGGTCACTTAGCTGCCACTGTGATAATCAGCTCTACTACAATATTCTCAGCATAGTTCCTTCAAGCACATAGAACATGTAAGTGTGTTTTGCTCCATTTGTAAAATGAAGGAAAAAGAAAACTCAGGCTTTCGTGTGTAATCTCTCTCCTCTTTCTCTTTTCCTTGGTTTCTCCCCCCTCCCTCTCTCTCTCTCTTTCACACACACACACACACACACACACACACACACAAACACACACAGCATACTGTAGGTGTTTGTCTACCACTGAAGAAGTGAAGGGGAAGCCTTCCATAAAGTTGCCTGAAGGATTCTTAAATGAGCGTCCAGACAAAAACTTGTCTAGTTCCCTCCCTCCTTCTCACTTGTGTCTCTGGGATCTCCTTCTTCAGCATGTGGCCATATATGTACCCAGGCTTATTGCCTCGATTTCTATTTCCATCCCCATTTCACTGTCCCTCAGAACTGGGTGTGGGGAGGTAATTTATTTAGTTAAATCATATTTTTTTCCTGTGTAATAAAATGTTATATCTAGCTAGGCAGAACTAGCTTACGACATGCTAATTGAAACTATAGTAATACTATTCAGAAAATGCTGTTCTTTTAACAAGGCTTCACTTTCAAAGAGATTGCTCTTTCTATACTAATACACTCTTCTAGTAAACAAAAGTTGAACATTAATTCTTATTTTGCTTAGTGTTTTAGTTACATCAGGACTAATCACTCACACTCCCAATGTCATTTCTCTCACCAAAACTCTACATCCTAAGGCACATAGGTGCCTTGGCTGAGAAAGACAAATACATTAAATGGTGAAATATGAAAGAGAAAAGTCAACTGAATAGGTTTAGAAAGTGTTACCCTCACTTTATTCCAATTAATCAGAAAGTTTGAGAGTTCAGGAAAAGACCCAGCAACGATTTGAAATTAATTGGTATATGAATTGGCTAGGACTGCCATAACAGAATATCACAGAATGGGTGGCTTAATTAACATAAATATATTATTTCCCAAATCTGGAGGCTGGAAGACCAACATTAAGGTGCAAGTGGGGTCTGTTTCCCCGGAGGCCTCTCTCCTTGGCTTGCAGATTGCTGCCTTCTGTCTACTTTGTCCCCACTTAGCCATTCATCTGCTAATGAGCTCCTGGCATCTTTTCATCTTCCTATAAAAACACCAGTCCTATTAATAGATTGAGGCCCAACCCTTATGACCTCATTTAACCTTAATTATGATTTAAAGGCCCTGTTTGCGAACATAGTCCCATTGGGGGCTAGGTCTTCAACATACAAATTTGTGGGGATACAATTGAGACCATAACAAGTGGTTGAAGAAAATACATTTTTAATTAATTTATGCTTGTTTTTTTCTTACCGCATTTTTCTCATTGTCCTTTTATTTCATCCCCTCAACTCTAGCAAATTGCTCTGATTTAATGTTGTCCAGTTGAACTTCACATGAAGAAAGTTAAGTTAATTAGATCACTCACTTAATGACCTAATCTTATCACTGGTCTGCATAATTTGTTCTGTTATTTATTTGATTGATTGGCTAATGGATTGATCAATTCTATTTTCTCCCCTTCCCACCTCTACCTCATAATTATTCTAATATCTTAATGGATGTCTATTTTCATGTCTTTTTCTGTCTTTTGGAAAATAGATATTGTTTAATATGGATCAATCTCTAAATATTATTTTACTATTATCTGTTTATCTTGTTTTTTTTTCTGTTCTTTTTTCAACAACTGTGTTTTTAAGATCTGCTCGTCTTTCCATGCATTACCCCTAATCTTTGTTTCTATAACTGTAAACATTCTCTGGTGTGTGTCCACCACATTGCATTTACATTCGATGCAATTATCAGTACTATTTTTAGTTACATAGTTGAAATACAGACCAAGTCACATATCCAAAGTTTTTACAACTCTTACTGAGAATTAACTCTATAATTTAAATACCTGCAAATTAAAAATGGCAAAATATTTACTTGCAAATAAAACATAATAACAATACCAATAGCAATAGAATATATTGATAACGATCAACTATCAGGTAAACCTCTTTAAGCAAGTCCTAAAACATAAGTAATAAAATCTGAGCCTTCAAAGTCTTCAGCAAGTTTGTAGTCCAGAGGCTTGATGAGATTAAGCTATTTGTTATAAATAAGTGAAACAGATAAATGAATGAAGTATGGTGACTTAGTTCATGTTGCTCAGAAGCAAAGCTTAAGACGAGTGTTATGTAACTGACTTATTAGACAAATTACCTTAAGAAAAACTGTTGAAGAATGGAAAAAAATAGAGTAAGAAGAGGAAGACAAAAAGCAAGGGTTCCATTTCAGTTGAAATATCAACTGCAGGTTATCTTTGTAGGAAAATCTTTCCTCAAAGTTTGTCCCTATAGAGATGTAACAGAATGACTATCACATCAGTTATTGATTGGCCAGTGACTGAATAAACATTTACTGGCATGCTTCTGGGAGAAAAATAAACCTTCCAGGCTCTGGTCTTTGTTGGCTAAGTGGCTACAGGAGCATACGAATAGTTCTCTGAAAAGAATCTCGGTTCAAGAACAGTAACAACAGCATACTTAAGCTGGGGAATTAGTCTGAGAAAATGGTAAATGGAATCAGTGTGATCTGAGCAGGGCACTGATAATGTCTGCTACATGTGAAAAATTGCAGAGACCTTTGTCTAGTCATTTGATTTCTAAAAGGTGGTATCATGCAGGACTGTAAACTGAAAGATTTATGGTTAATCAAAGATTCCTAGATAGCAATTAATTTACTTACTGATATTTTAGTGCTACTTAAAATTGTTATAAATTTGACTTCTCAAGAATTGACAGTGTCTCCTCTGTTCTAAACCAAGACTTTCCTTTTACATTTGAGAAAATCTGAAACCTGGAGGAGTTAAATGACTTGTGTCATCATGACAAATTCCAGCATAATATCTGGGGGTCAAGATCTCTGAACTCCACATTTAATTATGAATATTAAAAAATCATTTGCAAGATGCCATTTATAGTCACAAAATACAGTAGTCAGTAACTGCTGTAAAATTAAATCCTTGAAAATTTAGATATTGTTGGAGTCAATAAAAGTTAGTGGTATAGAACTGCTCAGGATGAAAAGCAAAACTGACAGAGAAGTGGGTAACAAATTATTCAATAAATGAGGTGATACAAAGAGAGACATAGGTGCAGCACGGCTGAGGATAAAATTGATGTCTGGATTATTTTGTTTAAGGATAGGCATATTTTTAAAGAATGCTTGTTCAATATATTTGATTTTTGAAAGAATGTTTTGATTGCTTAGTGTGCCATGGTTTGAAATCTGCCAGTGAAAGCACATTCTTAAAAAAGAATTATCTTTATTTAATGTCCTACTCTTGAACTATTTTCATATTTTAAATTATCCCTTACAATTTTTCTGATATAAACTTCTTGAACTTAATAGTACTTTTAAATGTAATGCTTCTCTCTGCTGGATAGGTGTATTTTTTCACAGCTCTTTCTTCAAGTTGATGTCATAAGTAGGTCAGCATAATGAAATATATATGGAACAATATAAATGAGCAATTTTTGATAAGTTGCAGATTCAGTTTTGAATTGTGAACCCTTCTAAGTCTTAGCTGGGAGAAAATTAGACCCCATTACTCATAGCTTAAGCCATTTTTACTGTCAAGTGAGCAGCTTCTTCAGGTTTTATAGAAAATAAAAAGAAATTAAACAATTAGACATTGCTTTTCACATTAAGAATAGAGAAAAATATTTTATTTAAAGCATGAAAATGATAGTGATTAATACTTGATTATAAAATAAAAAGACAGTGTAGTATGAAAAAATAATCTATTCAACCTTTTATAATTCAAGCATTTTAACTTTTTAGTATTCTACCTGCTTAATATATATATAATATGTCTTTAACTTTTAAATTGAGTATTTTTCTAAGGATCATTTAAAAGTAACCAATACTATGATTTACATAATTTTTCTGAATTAAGGTCAAGCTTAGACCCATACATAATTCAGATAAATTATACAAAAAATTGTGTTTCTCTTTTATTTTCATTCTGTGATTGCTTTTCTCCTTAGTATCTTAGGAAAATAATGATCAGATCTCTCAAATGAATTAATAGCCATTTGATATGCCAATACTTTAACATCTCTTAACCATCTGGGGTTGCTATAAGCTTTTTATTCACTATTTTAATAGAATCAACATGTCAGTCAAATTTACAAAACACAGTTTTATTAATACCAGATAGAAAACATATATAATTGGCAGGGACAGATTAAGATTTTGTGGAACTACAGCTAATGTAATTTGTGGGAGCTCTTTTAGACTAAAATGGGCCAGGTGCAGTGGCTCATGCTTATAATTTTAACACTTTGGGAGGTCAAGGCAGGAGGGTCACTTGAGGCCAGGAATTTGAGACCAGCCTCGGTAACACAGCAAGAATATATCTCTACAAAACATCAAGAAATTAGCTGGGCATGGTGACACACACCTGTCATCCCAACTACTCAGGAGGCTGAGTGGCGAGGATCGCTTAAGGGAAGTTGAGGCTGCGGTGAGCCATCATCATGCCACTGCATTGTAGCCTGGGTGACAGAGTAAGACCTTGTCTCAAGCAACAATAACACATATGCAAAAAAAAAAAAAAAGAAAAAAGGAAAGGAAGATAGAATACAATGATTCAAAATTAAAATTATAAAAGTAGTCTGTTTATGAATGCTTATTTTATGGTATGAAAAGAATTCAAAAAAATTAGAATCTTTCAAAGATGAAAACTACCATAGGTATTTTCTTTACATTTAGATTTTTTTATTTGCCACTCATATACTTCATTTTGCTCACATTTGAGTTCTGAAATAATTCTGAAAAGGTATACAAAATTAATTATAAATTAATTAAAAAGAACAGTGATAATGAATCTTAAAATTAAAACTGAATTGTATTAAGTTATTAAAAGTAAATTCTTTTTTTTTTTTTTTGAGACAGTGTCTTGCTCTGTCACCCAGGCTGGAGTGCAGTGGAATGATCTCTGCTCACTGCCACCTCTGCCTCCCAGGTTCAAGCAATTCTCCCTGCCTCAGCTTCCTGAGTAGCTGGGATTACAGGAAGTTATTTATTTATTTATTTATTTATTTATTATTTTTTGAGATGGATTCTTGCTCTGTCGCTAGGCTGGAGTGCAGGGGCACAATCTTGGCTTACTACAACCTCCGCCTCCCAGGTTCAAGTGATTCTCCTGCTTCAGCCTCCCGAGTAGCTGGGACTACAGGCATGCACGACCACACCTAGTTATTTTTTGTATTTTTAGTAAAGACGGGGTTTCCCCATGTTGGCCAGGATGGTCTCAATCTCTTGACTTCGTGATCTTCCCGCCTCGGCCTCCCGAAGTGCTGGGATTACAGGCCTGAGCCACAACACCCAGCCATAAATTATTATTATAATGTGTTGAATTCCTGGTAATTATGCACAGAAATTTTCTTGTGGGGGGAACACTTATTTATTTGGATCATTTTGATGCTTCAATGACAGTTTGATTGACTGTTTCTTCTTTAACCACCCTAGTTAACCAGGAAGAAAATTTCTCAGACACTGTGTAAAATAATCCTCATACCTTGGGTTGCATAAAATATGTAATTTTACACAGCAACATAATCGCTATATGATATTTTGCTCCATATGTAACCTAACATAGAAAAGTACTCATTTTATTTCAGGAAATTACAATAAAAAGAAAAGAAATATGTAGTGTGTTTACATACTATGTGCTGCATTGCTGAGTATTTTTCTTTTTTCTTTTCTTTTTTTTTTTTTGAGACAGTGTCTTGCTCTGTCACCTGGGCTGGAGTGCAGTGGTGCGATCTCAGCTCACTGCAAGCTCAGCCTCCCGGGTTCACGCCATTCTCCTGCCTCAGCTTCCTCAGCAGTTGGGACTACAGGCGCCCGCCACCATGCCCAGTTAATTTTTTTTTTTTTTTTTTGTATTTTTAGTAGAGACGTGGTTTCACCGTGTTAGCCAGGATGGTCTCGATCTCCTGACCTCGTGTTCCGCCTGCCTCAGCCTCCCAAAGTGCTGGGATTACAGGTGTGAGCCATCACGCCCGGCCTTTGCTGAGTATTTTTCTAACAGGAGAGAACTTCCAATTTGTCTAGGTCTTGATGGGAACCTAATCTTATTACAACTTTATATGCCTGATGGTCGCAAAAAATTTCCATAGGCTAGTTACATGACTCATTTGTGGCAACATATTTGTCCTGTTTATTTTGTACGCCTAGCAATATGTACCACTTTGTTTGCATTCAAACATTTGTTGGCTGTAAAAATAAACTTTGGAGCAATAGCAATTGCAAAGATAATGACAAGTAAAACATGTACCTTTCAGATCCAGTTTATTCTACAACTCACAAATACTTAAAATGAAATTTAGAACATGTTGAGATTAAAAAAAAACATGTATTCTCTGCTACCTTTTTAAAAGATACTGAGTAAGCTGATTCAATGAGTGGCAAGGGTATTCTGGAAGCCATCTCACTAGCAGTAGCAGTAACTATTCATTGAAGTGACAGTAACAGTAACTACTCACTGAAGTGACAGTAACAGTAACTACTCATTCACCAATATCTGCATTCACAATATCTTGTAATTAGATAGTTACCTCATTTGTGGCAACATATTTGTCCTGTTTATTTTGTATGCCTAGCAATATGTACCACTTTCTTTGCATTCAAACATTTGTTGGCTGTAAAAATAAACTTTGGAGCAATAGCAATAACAAAGATAATGACACGAAAAACAAAACAAAAACATGAGCCATATCTGATGAACAGCATGATGATTTTGACTGGCCAGTGTGAAATATACACCTGAAGAGAAGTCCATGAACCTGTGTTGTAGCAATATTGTAGAGAGTCCTAAGCAACAGACAGAGTGATTTATACTTCACTTGATCAATAGCAGATAGTCTTTAGAGATATTTTAGCTAGAAGGTGGCATTCTTAAATTCTGACAAATGATCGTGTTATCATAAGAGCATAGGCAATGAAAAAATTTAAAAATATCTTTTCCTAGTGCAAGTTATCCTAGGGCGACTATAGTATTCCCTATTGATATAATTCAGGATTGGTAATGTTTAACTGAAGATCATAGACTCCAAAAAACAGAAGAATGAAATTTTTAGGAAAAAATCTCAAGAAATAGAATTTCAACTAGAGAATAAAGGTACTTTCCTGAAAGATGTGATACAGTGATTTGCCAGACATTGATAATTTTTAGGTGCTGGGGAGGAAAAATTGAGTTCATTTCTGATAACTATTTTTCATTTAGAAAGTAATAATCAAGGTCATTTTTTGCTGTTGTTGAATTGGCAGTAGGGTTGAGGAAAATATCCATACAATTTAATAAAGTATAAAGGAACGAACAACTTCTGAGGGTTTGTGGAAGGAGAAATGAGGCCAGTGATATAAAGATGACGGGTACACACTGAAGTTTAGACACCATACATGCCACACAAACTATGTCATTGTATGTTTCTTCCTGCAGTGCACAGTGGGCAGCCATCATTGCATAAGGGAGTAAAACAGAAAATTGAGTATGTTAACATTTGTATTGTATCAATTTAGATAAGTAGAAACTACTCTTTCCCTACATTTCCTTCTCTGAACAATTTTGTGTTAACATGAACCACAGATATATTTTGGACAAGATTTTAAAGGTAGAATGAAAAAAGTTATACATCAGAGGGTCAGTTCTGCTGCTCAAACACACTGACACATGTTAATTTCTTTTATTGGTGTGAGGTAGCATCTAGGCCCGCATCTTCCTTAGAACCTGCTAAATCTTTCTTAATCTTCTTTTACTTCTGGGGCAACTATGCCTTTATCTCCATGAAGAGTATCACAAGCTTTTTGAAGGAAGCCCCCATCATCAAAGTTGGAGGTCTGGAGGAATAGGGAAACCCATATGGTTCCTATCTTTTCCTTTTTGTTTCCAGCTTCTCTTTACAGTCCCAGTTTGTTTGTTTTTTTTTTGTCTTGCCTCATGTCCATCTTCTCTTCCTGATCACTTGATTTGCCAGTACTAATTTCCCACACCAGAAATAGAAGCAGTAGTCTACACAGACTCACATAACCAGCTAGAACAATTGTGCAAAGTCCAGTTACTAAATAAACCACAGTTAATCTGCTTCTTTTATTGAACGCTGACAAAGATAATACTCATGTTTTGTTGCTAGTTTCCATCATTTTTGTTTGCAAGCATGGCAGCGAAGAGATTTGAGGAAATGGCACATCCAGGTGTCTGGGCTAGACCGAGAATGAATAAAGCTTTTTACCTGTAACTGTGATTCATGAAAAATCAACTTTGTGAAGAATTTTCATATTTGCAAAAAATAATTGCTTTATTTTTAACTGTAATAAACTCCAGTTGTATGTCATTTTAAATTATTTTTATCTCACATGTACTATGTGCATATGCTCACATTACAATTTTTTTTTTTTTTTTTTGCTTCTACTTTTCCACTTCACTCTAGCCCTGCCCCACCAATATGCATAGAGTAATATCTCTGTTTGAGGACTGGCTAATTAACAGATTCATGAACAATAAATTAGGTTTGTGCATGGTATTATACCCTTTATATATTTGTGCACTAAGAGCATGTGGTTCATATAGTGAAACAGTATTTAGAAGTTTGAAAAAGTAAAATGTTTATATTGTATTAAAACAGAATAGAAATATTAGTAAAAGTAAATGAGATATACTCTACATGTGGACTGAGTTCTATTTACCTTTGTTGTTAATTATTTACAAAAGATATAAAGGAAGAAAGATTTGCAGTGATTCCATGGGTGAGTGTGAGAATGACTGTGTGTGTGTGTAGATATTGTAATAAATTATTTAGATTACATTTGTGTTATCTGATGGCACTGATGGCACTATCTTTTCAAATGTTTACACACACCTCAATATAATGGAAATGTAAATCTAAATGCCCTGTTTAAAGAGGGTAGAGACAAGTTATAGTTACCGAGTAGAGGGGAGAAATTAACAATTCACAAGGACCTGTCATATTATTTAAAATAATTGCATTCTATTAAGTAATGGCAAGAAATCTATCTAGAGGCAATTAAGGTGAACTAGTCAATCTTTTACTTTAAAATTCTAAATTTAGAATTCTCTATGCTTTGAAACAGGAAACCTATTAAACTTTGTTTATTCTGTTTTACAGAGTATATCTGTTATGGGGAAATACTGAAAAACTATATTTCAGGCCCAGCACAGTGGCTCAGGCCTATAATCCGAGCACTTTTGGAGGCTGAGGTGGGTGGATCACTTGAGGTCAGGAGTTTGATACCAGTCTGGCCAATATGAGTGAAACCCCATCTCTACTAAAAATACGCAAAAATTAGCCGGGTGTCCTGGTGCATGCCTGTAGTCCCAGCTACTCAGGAGGCTGAGGCAGGAGAATTGCTTGAACCTGGGAGGCAGAGGTTGCAGTGAACTGAGATCACGCCACTGTGCTCCAGCCTGGGCAACAGAGAAAGACTCTGTCTAAAAAAAAAAAAACAAACAAAAAACAAAAAACAAAAACTATATTTCAGTTACTGTGAGAGCACTCCAGTTTTGTTTCACAAATAATGAAAAGTTGCAAGCCAGACAGAAGTGGTCACTGCAGTATTGTAAATTTCTGCTTCCAGTTTTTCTTTAATTTTGCCACATTTCCTTTCACAGATGGAAGTCTTCTTGTATTTGTAGATATATTTTGTAACTCCAGGATAAAGTGATTTATATAATTTCACCTTAGTTTTGTGAATTTTACAGGAACATGCATTTTTGTTCTTTGTTTTTCGAGATAGGGTCTCACTCTGTTGCCCAGGCTGGAGTGCAGTGGCATTATTATATCTCACTGCAGCCTGGAACTCCTGGGTTTAGCAACCTTCCTGCCTCAGCCTCCCAAGTAGCTAGGACTACAGAAGTGTGCCCCCATGCCCGACTAGTTTTTTAATATTTTTTTAGAGATGAGGTATCACTATGCTGCCCAGGGTGATCTTGAACTCATGGCTTCAGGCCATCCTTCCACTGAAGCATCCTACAGTTCTGGGATTATAGGGATGTGAGCCACGATGACCGACCGGAGCACGCACTCTTTTTTTTATGGTTTTATTTCACTGATTTTCTTTAAAGCAATGTTTAGAAACAAGTTGGCTATAAGAAGGTAGAATATAAGTGTGATTATGGGGAGAATTTAGAGATACATAATTGAGTTTGAATGCCAGCTTTATCAATTATTATTTGTGTTACTTTGGACACATTATAGACTTTCCTTGAAACTCAGTTATTTATCTTCTTAGTCCTCCTGTTCATTATTGAAATTAGGAGTCCTAAGCTAATCTTCAGGTTGCATAAGAAACTGATAATCTAACGAGAAGGTATTTATGTGTGATTTGCTTCACGAATGACACCTTTCACAAGCTGAACTTGTCCACTACTAGGATAGATACTAACATACAATTTAAAATACACACTTTATGAAGCCTTTCAGAAACTACCCTTGGCCATATTTTGCTATGGTTGCAAAAGAGATTATTCTCAAATATCTGAAAAAAGCATTAAAATATTCTTTTTTTTTCCAATTGCATAAGATCGTAAGCCCAGATTTTCTTCACATATGTCCGACAAAACAATGCACAGAAACTCTTTAAGTGCAGAAGCCGATATAAAAATTCCACTGCCTTCTATTAAGCTAGACATTAAATAGACTGGAAACATTAAAACTATTTTGGATTTTTTCCTTGTTTGGGAAAAAAATTTTTCATAAGAAAGTTGCTGATAATATTATAGGTTTGATTTTGTTATTTAAAAATAAATTTTAAATTTACATTTTACTTTTTAATTTTATTTTGAAATTAGCAACTAAGTATTTCTATTTTTTCTAATTTAATTTAGACTATAATAAATATAGAAGTAAAAAAAAAAGCCCTTCGACATCCTCAATAATGTTCTAAAATTATAAATAAATCTTGGAATCAAAAAGTTTGAGGACTTTTTTTCTATTTTATTTTGTTGGTTAATTGGTCTTTTTTGGCCTACCTGGAACACTGTCAACTACCGGAGCTTTAAAATAAATGTTGATGTGTAGTAAGGCTAGTCCTTTCACTTTCTTTTTGTTCTTTATAAGTTACTTGTGGAATTGGGAAATAAGGTAAGGGAGGGAAATTTTACCATAGATTTTGAATAGTAACATATTATATGAATTTGTATTTCTATATGCACATGTATTATTTATATAATCAAACAAATAAAAATATATAAATGTTTAATAAATACAACTTAATGCCACAAGATTGAATTAATACTAAAATTGTTATAGCCTAAATCATTTAAAAGTTCAAATTTCAGACCCATTAAAACATCAACAGTAGAATTTGGTCATGATTCATGAAAAGAAAATGAAGCAGCCAGAAATCATAAGAATCCAAAAAAAGGCATTCCTCATAATTAGCAATGTGTATCTTTTTCCTTTTTTCCTTTACTACTCTATCTAGGTGGATTCTTTTCAAAGAATTGTCTCTTTAATTAATTTGCTCTATTATTTTTCTGCTTTTAATTTTACTTCTTTTTTTTTGAGATTGAGTCTCACTCTGTCACTCAGGTTGGTGCAATCTAGGCTCACTGCAACCTCCTCCTCCTGGGTTCAAGCAATTCTCCTGCCTTAGCCTGCCGAGTAGCGGGGATTACAGGCACCAGCCACCACGCCTGGCTCATTTTTTTTTTTAATTTTTTTTTTTATTTTTAGTAGAGAGCGGGTTTCACCATGTTGGCTTGGCTGATCTCACATTCCTGACCTCAGGTCATCTACCTGCCTCCGCCTCTCAAAGTGCTGGGATTGCACGCTTAAGCCACTGTTCCCAGCCTGATTTCAATTTTATTATCTTATGCTTTGATCTTATTCCCTTTGCCTGCTTGCTTAAAGTTTATGTTCTTTCTTTTTTTTTAGATTATTGAGGTAAGAGCTTAAATTATTGATCGGAGACTTTTCATTTTTTTCTAATATATGAATTTTGTTCTAACTATCTTCTAGATCCTGCTTCAGTTGTGTCCAAATTATTTTTTAACGTATAGATTACAGGCTGAGTATCACTTACCCAAAATGTTGGGACGAGAAATGTTTCAGATTTCAGAGTTTTTCAGATTTTGTAATATTTGCATATACATAATGAGGTATCTTGGGGATAGTACCCAAGTCTCAGCACAAAATTCATTTATGTTTCATATGCATCTTACAGACATAGACTTAAAGTAATTTTATACAACATTTTAAAATAATTTTGTTTATGAAACAATTTTAACTGTGACCAGTCACATGAGGTCAAGTGTGAAATTTTCAACCTGTCGTGTCATGCTGACTTTCAAAAAGTTTCAGCTTTTAAAGCATTGCAGATTTTGTATTTTCAGATTAGGGATTTTCAACCTTTATTTAGAATTTTGCTTTTCAGTTACCAGGAGTTTGGAGAGTTTCCTGTTATCATTATGTTATTATTAGTTTGCTTAACTTGTGGTCAGAGAACATGCTCTATATTAATTATTTAAAATTTTTTGAACTTTGTTTTATGGCCTCCGATAGGTCTATTTTGGTAAATGTCTTACAGGCATATGAAATGAGCATATGTTCTGCTGCTGTTGGAGTGTCCTATACATGTTGATTAGATTCAATTGGTTGATGGTGCTATTGTGTTCTTCTGTATTTCTGATGACTTTTTGTCAAGCTGTTCTATCAATTGTTAAGAGAAGGAAGTTAGTTTATACAGAGTCAGTTTAGTATAATTGTGAACCTGCCTTTTCTCTCAGTTCTCGCAGCTTTTGTTTAAAATATTTTGAAGAGCTGTATTCTAGTGCACACATTAAACTCTTGATAAACAGTTTTTTTTTTTTTAATTCTGAGACAGAGTCTTGCTCTGTCACCCAGGCTGGAGTGAGGTGCGATCTTGGCTCACTGCAACTTCCACCTCCCAGGTACCAGTGATTTTCCTGCCTCAGCCTCCTGGGTAGCTGGGATTACCGGCACACACTATCACATCTTGCTAATTTTTGCATTTTTAGTAGAATCGGGGTTTCACCATGTTGGCCAGGCTGGTCTCAAACTCCTGACCTCAGGTGATCTGCCCACCTTGGCCTCCCAAAGTGCTGGGATTACAGGTGTGAGCCACTGTGTCTGGCCAATAAACACTTCATTTTTATAAGCCCTTTTATCATAGGCAATATTCTTCTTTGCCTCTGGTAATTTTCTTTACTCTGAATTCTGCTTTATATAATATTAATATAGATTCTTTTCCTTTTGATTAATGTTTACTTGATATATCTTTTCCCATCATTTTACTGTTAAGCTACCTATATTGTTAAATTTGAAGTAAATTTCTTGTAGATAGCATAGAGTTGTGTGATATTTTTAAATACACTGATGATTCCCACATTTTCAGTAGTGCATTTATATGACTCGTATATAATGTAATTATTAATATGTTAAGCCTAAGTCTGCTATTTTAACTTAACTTTAATTTTATATTTATTTATAAGGTTTTTTAGTGTATTTCTTTGTATAGCTTGTTTATTGGTGGATCTAGATGTTAAACATATACATTATTGCACTATACTGTTATTGGCATATCTTCAATTTAAGTGAAGTGTAAAAATGTTATCTCTTTTTGTATCCCTTTGTCCTCTCTGGGCTATAAAATAATTGTCAAATATGGCCGGGCGCCGTGGCTCACGCTTGTAATCCCAGCACTCTGGGAGGCCGAGGCGGGCGGATCACGAGGTCAGGAGATCGAGACCACGGTGAAACCCCGTCTCTACTAAAAATACAAAAAAAAAAAAAAAAAAAAAAAAATTGTCAAATATTTTTGCTACATAAATTAGAACTATTTTAGGCAAGTTTTAAAATTTTTGCTTTAACCTGTAATCCCAGCCACTTGGGAGGCTGAGGCAGGAGAATTGCTTGAACCTGGGAGGTGGAAGTTGCAGTGATCCGAGATCGTGCCACTGCACTCCAGCCTGGGTGACAGTGAGACTCTGTCTCAAAAAAAAAAAAAAAACAAAACAACAAAAAACAAAAAAACACCTAATGTACTCTATAGACCTCAAGAGGTTTACTTTAACACAGTTTTCTTATCATGTTCTGTTTTCCTTACTGATATTCTAAGTTGTCTTCTCTTTAACTTATTTTTTGTTTAATTTCCTTTGGCAATTCTTTTGGGATAATTCTGTTGGTGATAAATTATCTTAGGGTTTTTTTTTCTTTTTTTTTTTCCTAAAAAATATTTTGCTTTCTCCTTCGTTTCAGCAGACTGTTTTTGTTTGGTGTATGTTTTGGGGTTGATATTTCTTTTCATTAAATACTTGAAATATACTCCACTTTTTTCTGGCATTCAGAGTTTTGGATGGGAAGTCAGCCATTACATTGTTTTTTCTCTATTTTGTCTATCATTTTGTATATCTTTATTTTCAGCTATTCAATTATGAGGCATCTTGGTTTGGATTATCTTTGGGTTTGGTATTCACTCATTTTATTGAATATGTTGCTTTATTTGCTTTGCCAAATATGGAAACTTTTCCTTCACTGTATCTCAAAGTACTTTTAAAGCTCTACCATCTTTATCTTCTGCTTCTGTACTTCAGTGACATACATTATCAATCTTTTGTTACAGTCCTAGAGTTCTCTGAGGCTCTGTTCATTTTATTCTCAGTCTGTTTTCTCTCTTATTCTGGTTGGGTAATGTCTATTGCTCTATTTTCTGTTTTGTTTTGTTTTGTTTTTTTTTGTTGTTTTTTCTTTACACCACCTGTATTCTGCCCTTGAACCCATCCACCAAACATTTTATTCTTTAAAATAGTTCTGGGTTCTAAAATTTTTATTTATTCTTTCTTTATATCTTTCATTGCTTTACCTAGACTTTCCAATTCTTTGCTGAAGCTTCCCTCCCCACCCCAAATCTGTTCCTAATTATTTGCTGAAGCATTTTTTTTTTTTACCATAACTACTTTAAAAACTTTGATGGATAATTCTAACATCTCTATCATCTTGGTGTTTCATGTGTTGATTGTCCTTTTACATTGATTTTGAGACTCTCTTATTCTTGGTCCAATAAGTAATTTTTGATTGCAGCATAGAGATTTGTGTATTATGTTCTGGAACTCTGGGTCTTAATTAAACCTTCTTTTGTAGCTGGCCTTCACTGATATCTCACTTCAACAGGAGATTGGAAATGCCACGTAATTCCTGTTAGATACAGATAGAAGCCCAGTTTCCTAACTAGGCTGCCACTGATTCTTAGATATGGGGCTCCTCATTACTGTTGGGTAGAGATTGGAGACTATCTCTCATTTAGTATCCACTGACACTATGTTGAGTGTGCAGCCATTACAACTGGGCAATGGTTGAATAACTTAACTCTAAATTAGACCTCCTTTGATACCACCCCTCAGAGGAGGGATGAAAATCCTCATTATGACTGGCTGATGGTGGGATTTCAAGATCCATGCATGGTTTTTAGTGACGCCACTGATAGTGGCCTTGTTATTGACTGAAGAAGATAAAAGTCCAGACTTCCTACTTTATCTTCTTTGACAGTGCCCCAGTGAGATATTGTTTACAGTAAATGATGTTTACAGTAAAACTGAACTCTTTTAAAATAACTATGTTAGTAAAAAAGGTAAAATTGTTTAAATGTCAAGAGATCAGGTGTTTTAAAGTTTACAAATACTGCATCTAAATAAAGAAAATAATCTTCTATATTAATCTATGTTTTTTACAAACTTACATTGTGAAGCCCTAGATTCTGTGTTATATTTTTCTTTTTGTTGTTGTTGTGTATTCATGAGCTGAAAGTTTGACTTTCAGTACCACAGTTTAAATACAATTGTTTCCTAGCAACCATCGCATTTGGTAACTTGTCTCAGGAGCAGAGCTGCTCAAAAGGTGCTTTCCATCCTTTAAATAAATATTAAAAATAAACCACAAACACAAAACAAACAAACAAATGAAAAAAAAGGCAAGTAATTTAAGATGATTGTAAGGTCATGATTGCTTTCTCTGATCCATTTTTCAGACCTATTCTAAAAGGTTCTGTTGCTTATATAACTTAAACTAAGTCCATTGCCGAGATCAAAAAATGGGTCTATTATGAACTATAAGATAAAACACTGTAGTTGACTTTCATATGCATTCTTAAAAATTGCCTTATTTCTAAATTGAAAACCTCTGGCTAGTCAATAATTGTGCAATTGAATGTTGTATGCGTCTAGTATTTATTTAAAACAACAGACTGAAAAATGCTCTAGTTTCATTCATTGCAGCCATCACACATATATATTCAACTATTTTAAAAAATTTTAATGAAATAAAATAAACATATACTCTTTGAACGCGAATAACATTTAAAAATTAGACTTTAAGAAAATAAGTGAACTGTGATGTCAATTAAATGACTTATTTTTTTATATATCTATTAATAATGCATATAATTTCTGTATAATTTTATCAATGAAAAATACCTCTGTAATCTTTACTGAATTAGGTGATATGTCAAAGAAAGGCAGTGTAGTAGAAAAGGTAAGAATTTACTGTCACTGAGATAAGGAATTCAGAGTACTAAAGATATTGTCTGATACAAAATAAGGGCTAAACAAATGCCAGTTTTACATCTTCTTTTGAGTGATTTGTAGGATTGATGGTGGGGAGAGATTAAGAGAGAATTTTAGTTTTACTGGCTGCAATAAACCATTTAAGAAAAAAAGAACACCAGTTATAATTACTTTAATCAGAAATTAAAACATCCTATAAAAATAAAATACTGTAGTTTTTTATTAGTTTTTTGTTTCTTTAAAGAGAAGTAAGTAATATTTTAGTAGAATCAGTAATTTTTGCTATTTCTGGTCTCTATAAATCTGCAAGCCAGAATTATAAGCTTGTTTTTGTATACAACATGCTTTTAAATATTAACTTCTACTATTCAAAAAGCATACTATCCCCTTCATGAAACATATAAGAACAAAGGTCAGTTAGGATGTATATAGGAAATCTTATGTCTTATTATTAGTGGACTTTGAATTTTATCAGAGAAATAATAAACATGCAGTTATGTTCAGAAATGTCACTCTTTATCACTTTTTTAATTTTTGGCTCATTTATTTTACTAAGATGCAAAATAACTTAATTACTAAAATAAAAAAGTCAAAGCAAATAATAATGTTGCCTCCATATTAAATAATTGTGTTCCATACATTTCAACAGAATCAGGTAAATATAATATTGACTGAAACATATTAAGATATTATATAAATGCAAATAAAAAATCTAATTAACTGCATTTGAAGTACTATCCTTATTTTTTTTTCAAATGCCTGTTCAGATAGAACTAAATGTTCTACATTTTATCCCTCATCTTAATGTAGAACACAATTTTGTGTTTCTGAAAAACTAAAAGTAATTCTAGTCAATTACCATGTACCCTTTTTATAATTGTAATCTTGCCAAATTATGTCATTACAAAATATTACAAGTGTCAGCAATCATATGCTGACAGCTTGTAATTAGGTAATTACCATGTGGACTTATAGAATTATGATATCTAAAGATATCAAAAAGATTTTAATATATTAACTCTTTCCCAGTATTATAAATCTAATTGAATTGTATAACATATTGGAAAAACCAGTGGCTCATCCTGGACTCTACAATTATGAAACCAATAAAAATTTTTTTAAAACTTTAGGACAAGTAATTCATATTTTAAATGCTCTGAAGTATCCATTTTATATACACAGATATATCAAGAAAACTAGTATTTTATAGTATTTTTTTTAAAAACTAAATTGTATTTGTTAAACTACTACAGTTTTTACATCAACAAATATAAAATAATTCAAAACGTCTATAGGTTAAAACATTCATATAAATTCTTTTGTAGAAAAACTATTCCTTAAATAAAAAAAAAACATGCATAAGCAATTTTTGACTTAGAAAGCATTTCATGTGTATTCATCTAATCTAGTAGCTAACTTAACATATATTTTAAATAATGTACTGAATGTTGAGCTGAATTATGTTTCTTGAGGACTTCTTAAGCACAATGGGAACACAAAAGGCATAAATAACAGATATATTTGTTGACATAAAAATTAAAAGCCATGGTTCTGCTTCTCAAATGTTGAGGTAAGCTCACCACAGCCTATATATTTCACTGATGATTACAACCAAAACCTCTAAAGAGATCAAGACCACAGTGAAACCCCGTCTCTACTAAAAATACAAAAAATTAGCCGGGCGTGGTGGTGGGTGCCTGTAGTCCCAGCTACTCAGGAGGCTGAGGCAGGAGAATGGCGTGAACCCAGGAGGCAGAGCTTGCAGTGAGCCAAGATCGCGCCACTGCACTCCAGCCTGGGTGACAGAGCGAGACTCCGTCTCAAAAAAAAAAAAAAGATAATTACTTAAGAACCCAATAAATGAAAAGGGGAATATAACTACAAAAACCAAAGATTAAAAAGATCATAAAAAATTATGAAATAATTTATGCTAACAAATTCTACAACTTACTATGGTTAAATTTATTGAAAAGCAGTGTTCACTCAAAAAGTGAGAGAAAGAGAGTGAGTGAGAGCACTTCAATGGTCTTGTCGGCCTAAGTCATTAATTCATAGCTAAAATTTTCTATAAAGGAAAATTCCTGGGCAAGATTGTTTCACCAATGAATTCCACAAAATATTTTAAAAAGAAATTATAGTAATTCTATGGAAATTGATTTTGTGAAACTACTATTGATTTTAAAATAAAATCAAGTAATTATAAAAATGTAAAATTATACATTATTCATAAACATAGAAGCAAACATCATCAACAAAAGAATAGAATCTAGCAAATACACTCTTATAGCAAGTAGAATCGAGCAATGCATAAAAATATAATATATAAAATCAAATGGGGATTACTCTGGTAATGTAAAGGTAATTTAACTTTTGAAAGCCTTCAAAATATCATATGAACAGACTGAAGAAAAAGCTGTATAAGCATCTCAATTAATGTATAAAAATATTTGACAAAGCTCAACACTATTTCTGATTAATAATCTCAGCAAAATAGGGATAGAAATTTCTTAACATTATAAATAACATCTACACAAATCTACAGCTAATATCAAAACTATGATAAAACATGACATACTTTTTAAAATTAAATTGAAAACAAGGCAAGGGTATCTATTCCTACCACTTCTAATTAACATTATACTGACACACTTATGATGTCCAATAAGCTAGAAATATGGACTTCCAGACTGTTAAGGAAAAAATAAAACTGTCTCTATTTATAGAAGAGAGAGCTATATGGATAATCATATGGAATCAACAAAGAAATGTCTATAAAACTAATAATTTAGGTAGGCATTGATATAGAGCAAATCTAAAGAAAACATAGTTTTTCTTTATGTTAACAATGAGCAATTGAAGTTAACTTTTTTTAAATGAACCAATAACACGAGTTTGGTAAGTATCAGCTAACAAAATGCGCTCAGGAATTCTATATTGAACACCAAAAATTAATGACAAAAGAAATTTAAAAAGACCCATATGAATGTAGAGGTGTACCGTGTTCATAGATTGAAAGCTTCGACAATGTTAAGATAGTAACTCAGAGCATAGTTATGAGTCATTGTGAGCCCTATTTAAAATATTGGACATCCCTATGCAGACAACTGAATCTCTATCCATACCTTGCACCTCATTAAAAACTTAAATAAAAGGTTTAATAGTACAGTAAAACCTAAAAATATAGAATATGTGGAAGAAAACATATATTTGAAATTTGTTATTCATCTTATTTCTTCAAGTTTTTTTCTGTATGTATGTCTATATATATATGTGTAGATAATAAATGTGTAGATAATAAATATGTAAATAATAAAAAAACTATAATGTGTGTGTGTGTGTGTGTGTGTGTGTGTGTAGGCATAGAAGCATTGAACACCACAAAGTACAGAAAAAGAGCTATGAAGATAATTAAACTTTGTGGGTGAGAGGGTGCAGGCAGTTATCAGAAGATGCTTTAAAGATGAAAGTGATACTTCATTAGACTGTGGAAAAATGACCTGATATTCAGTTGAAGGAAATTGGTGAAGATTTGTATCAGAAGATGCAGCACAAAACAGACAGCTAGATGTGAAATATAATGGTGAACTTCACAATTATGTGTGAGGATTGGTTAGGAAGAATGGTAGTTTAAATATTTTATTTCCAAGGATTGCTACATAATGCTTTCGGGACCAAAGAGACTATCTCCTGCTTGTGTTTGGTATGTGATAGGTGTGTGGAGACAACCACTTGCCATTAAAATGAAAACTGCATAAACATCTGCCATTTTATTTGAATTACTGCCAATTTTTAAATATTTGCACCAACAAGGTTAGCTTCTAAATACTCTCCACATATGAAGGTAATATATGCTTCATGAAGTTTCATGAAGATAAAGCATGTCATTTAAATTTTCTATTTGTTCAGTGAAAACTTAATTAAAACCTGTTATTCCCCAAGTTAGAAAAAGTTTACTCATATATAAATATGATGATGTCTTTGTACACAAACTTTGTATGGTTTAAAACAGTTATTCTGAAGAATCTTTAAAAATGTTGTAGAAAAAAAGAAAAGAAGAATTAACACAAAGAAGAGCTTCATGTTATAAATAAATAGATATTTTAAAACATGTTTCCTCAGATCTCTCTTGTTTTTTTTTTTTTTTTTTTGAGACAGTTTACGCAAGCTCTGCCTCCTGGGTTCATGCCATTCTCCTGCCTCAGCCTCCCAAGTAGCTGGGACTACAGGCACCCGCCACCACGCCCGGCTAATTTTTTCTATTTTTTGGAGAGACGGGGTTTCACTGTGTTAGCCAGGATGGTCTCAAGCTCCTGACCTTGTGATCTGCCCGCCTCGGCCTCCCAAAATGCTGGGATTACAGGAGTGAGCCACCGTGCCTGGCCTCCTCAGATCTTTTAAAACGTAAATATTCACTTTGAATTCCAAGAAATGTGTTTATTATGGTGTTTTTATAAGTTATATGACCATAGCCAACAATTTTTCCATAAGGCATCTGTTAGGACTATTGTTATTCAGAAAAGTTTACGTAATGTAACACAAGAAATGTGTAGCTCATTATAACTATGGAAATGGAATGTAGCATTTTCTAAACTCCAAAATAAATTAATGTAGATGTCATCAGAATATTGTAGCCTTAATATACAGAAGAATCAAACAGACTTGTAAAGTAAATTATCAATATTTTAATGACGGGATGAGTAAGATAATGAATATATTGTCCAGCATAGCACCTTGTAGAACACAATGAGTAATCCTTCTCCCTGGATTTTGCTCATTTTTTGCCCCTTTCCATTTGAATATGGCACTGTATGTTCAAAATTAAGCATACCAAACCAGTCCCATTTATGTGATATATCCAGTGGAATTCATGATAAAGTGTTTGAGAGAAACGCACCCTCTATTTGCTAATTCTCCTATTGATGCATATGATTTTGTAAGGTAAGTGAATGTGTTTTCTGTGTGGTGTGTGTGTGTGTATGTGTAGGTTTGTGGTATTGGCATATGTGTACATATATATGGAAAAAATAAATGTTGAATTTTATATTTTTAATAAATATATTTAAATATTCCCCATAAAATTCAATATAAAATCAGTTTTTAGAATTACTGATTCAAACATTTTAAGTATATTGAAACACAGTAAAACAAATTTGTGTTGCTCTTAAATATCAGTGCATGTCTGTGCATTTTGTGCTGTTTGTTGACAAATGCTAACAAATATTTTCATTCTGCATACTTGATAGGCCAAGACATGTAGGCAGTTTCTTTCACAGTAACAGGAGCAGAGCACATCTTCAATTACATATAAAATATTCTCACATTAAAATTACTTTAGCATTTTTTATTTTATGCTGCCACTCAATTCATGTAGTTAACTAATTTTGTAGACTAATGAGTACTTTTCCTCCCACATCCTGAATTTAGATGAAGAATCAAGTTCTGAAGCTGTTCAAATTATTCAGTTCTAGGTTAGATAAATCTAATATGTTTATAACTGCCTGAGAAGTCCTAATTCAAAGCTCTTCATATCTAGACCTTTTTGGGTTGCTGATTACTCCGAGAAACTTATTTTTCCTAGCTTAAAACTATAAGGACTTCTCATGACACATTTTAACCAAAGGAATAGAGCTATGAAAAAGGTACATAGCTGAAAACATAAAACGGATTTTAATGATTCACTAAAATTCAAGACAACTGTGACCGTAGTTGATTCCACAGAAAGTATTTCTTGTCCTATCTGCAATCTCTCCTGCTAGGCAATAATATAATAGTTTTAAATTTAAAGGAGGCATTCAGAATCATTTTTGACAATTATTTCAAGCATTTTGATCATGATTAAGTCCTTTTTATTTGCTTTCCTCCCACTTTATTATTTGCTTAAGTTTTGGCCCTTGCAGTTTGTTTATATTTGTTTATACATTGGTAATAATAATGTTTAGAAGTTGACTTTTTCAAATTTAAACTTTTGTTGGGTAAATCACTTTCCATGGGTAGATGCGTATTTTAATCTACTAGAAACCTTAGGTCTGATCAATGCTCTATTTTTGGCATTATCCTTACCTTGTAATTTATCCTTCTTGGAGATATATCTTTATACTCCAGATTTAGAAAGTTATTGATTTCGAAGTTTCCCCCAAGACACCTACTCAAATCACATATGCTATATCTGCCTTCCTTTCTTACTCCTTCTGCTATGGTTTGGATGTTTGTCCCCTCCAAATCTCATGTTGATATTTAATCCCCAGTGTTAGAGGTGAGGCCTGGTGAGATGTGTTTGGATCATGGCTGTGAATTCCTCATGAATGGTTTGGTGCCATCTTTATGGTAATGAATGAATTCTTGCTCTATTAGTTCCTGGAAGAACAAACTGTTAAAAAGAGTGTGACACCTCCTCTGGTCTCTTGCTTCCTTCACTGCCAAATCATGCCTACTTCTCTTGGTTTCCACCATGAATGGAAATTTCAGGAAACCTTTACCAGAAGCAGATGTTGTCACCATGCTTCTTGCCAGCATGGTGAGTCTGAAGAATTGTGAACCAAATACACTCCTTTCTTTATAAATTACCCAGCCTCTGGTATTCCTTTAAAGCAGTGCAAATGGAATGACACCCTCACTCCCTCTCTTCTTTCCTTCCTTATATCCTCTCTTCTTTTGCTATCCATTTCATTTTATAAGACTAAGAAAGCTGAATTAATGATGGGAGTAGATTTCTTTAGGAAACAATTAAATCTAACAAAATTAATGCCTCTCTGAAAAGTCTTTCTGTTAGGGTTCTAACCGACCTACTTTGGTTAAGCTTACATTTTAAATTTTACTTGAAACAATGCACAGATAAAAACAGGACTATCATGCTTTTGTGTGTCACTAACAATTTATTTTTAGCTTTATAAAACTGAAACTCCACAAAGAAGTTTCCAAATCCATAGGGTGTTCCCACTTGTTACATTTTGCCCTTGGATCAATGGTTTAGATGACAGATGAAAAAAACACATAGCAATTTCCATAGTGCCCATATTCTACTGCTGAAGATAAAGAATTAAGAGAATTTTTTCAGGTAAATCTGGCACCTAATACTACTAACAATATCCTTATGGTAGCTTTTATTTTATGTTATGACATGATTTTAATTGTATTTTAATGATTATACCTTGTTTTAAACATGCAAAGTTTCATTGCAGAGCATGTTTTGAGGTATGTTTGAACGCATTTAAACATTTAATATGATTTAAATTCTTCTGTGTGTTTTCCTACACGTTTTTAATCTTGTAGGATTGTGCTTCATTTTCTTTAGAAAAAGAAATTATTTTGTTTAGTTTTCTTTCTTCACCTAGTAATGAATCAGATTAAGAATTTCAATACATTAATATTCAGCGTAATTATGTTTCTAGATAACACTGTTCTCAACCATATTTAACACCTAACAAGATTCAAACTAAGCTATATTTTTACCATATCAACATTTAAAATTATTTGCCTCCAAAGAAATAAAACAAGATAACTGCAAGAAATACATTTTAGTGAATGTCAGGTTAACAATTTTGAAAAATCAACATGTACACACACACACACACACACCCCGCCCACATACACACAAATATTTGCCACAATATTATATAAATAGATGTAAGAAATTATAATCTTTCTAGAGTCATTAGTTGTAACATTGGTAAAAAACAATTTCAGCTATGAATTCATCTACAAGCCAGACTGAAAATATGTTTGTAACACACAAAGAATTTCATAAAAAGTGAAAGTACATTTGTTTTTGATTATGTACATCTGTGAATACTGGAAAATGTATTGAGCATATCTAGAGAAAAGGGGATGTGTTTGTCCTCACAATCTGCATGAATAAAGACATGTGGAATAATAAAAGCAATATTTTTTTTTCTCTGACAAATGGTAAGTGATATATTACAGGTCGGTCCTAAGAAAATTTTGGATGTATTTGAAGAGTTACTTTAATAGCTACCTTATCAAGTCTTCATTTGCCTTTTCAAATCCTGCTTATTTAAGGCTTTTCCTGCCTTCATTTATTGACCACACTTAATGTTACCTCTTACATAGAGCAGGCTTGATATGAATCCATTTTGAGTCTTATTTCTTTTTTCTGCACTTGTTTTGTGTATAACAGTGTATACTTTGGTAGAGAGTGTACTAGAATCTGTTCTGGTTTTACTAGGCTCTACGTTAATTCCATCAGTAATACCTATGTGATCTGGGCAAGTGGGGACATATTCTAGATTCTTAATTTCTTATTGTGTAAAATTTATAATGCTTTAAAATGGCCCTTTTTAGCCTTCAAACACTGTGTGTTAGCCCCAAATAGGAGAGTCTTTATGGAAAATCCTGCTGTCTTGAAGAAAGTTTCATTTTTCTTTCTTTCTTTTTTTTTTTTTTTTTTTTTTGAGAAGGAGTCTCGCCCTGTCACTCAGGCTGGAGTGCAATGGCGTAATCTCGGCTCACTGCAACCTCCGCCTCCCAGGTTCAAGCGATTCTCCTGCTTCAGCCTCCTGAGTAGCTGGGACTACAGGCATGTGTCACCACACCCAGCTAATTTTCTGTATCTTTAGTATACAGACGGGGTTTCACCATGTTGGCCAGGCTGGTCTCGAACTCCTGACCTCATGAGCCGCCCTCCTTGGCCTTCCAAAGTGCTGGGATTACAGGGGTGAGCCACTGCGCCCAGCCAGAAGTTTCTACTTTTAATTTGTCAGGACTGATCTTTTACAAGACCCTAATATCAAGCTTTAAGCCTTTGCTTTCTTAGGTTTTAATTTTTGCCGCATGTCACATACTTCTGAAAGCTACTTTATTCTAATTGAATAAATCAGTCTTTTTCTCAAGATGAATTCTGAAAGTACTAGAGTATATATGCATTTATGATTAGCCAACCTCTATAACAAAGTCAGTTTTTTTAATTGGAATAAAATCAGTCATCTCCAGTTTCACAATGATCAAATGTGTGTTAGCCTAATGTATTCTATAGGTACATAAAGCATATTAATCGACAATGGATTATCATTTGGCCCACACTGAAATTTCTCTGGGTGAATATTCATGTGCCCCAGGTTGAAGTTTCTCTACACACTAACTCTTACAATAAATGAAAGATATAATGTGCAATTTTACAAAACAGGAAGCTATTGCAATATTTTGTTTACTAATTAATATTTTGACACATTTTATTATTTATGTAAAAATAAATGCATTTATCTCAACAAATATTATTGATGAAGAAATCATACTTGGTAGAGATGTATTTCATACCAAAGTATTATTTTTCTTCAAATATTCATGGCAATTGTAAGCAATCGAATTAAGAAGCACAATATGTAGACAAATTGATCTCCCCAAATTCCCCAAGCCGTTCTGCTCTGTTTGGCAACTTAATAGAAATGTGAGAGAAACAGACATATGCCAGGAGGCTGGTGATTCTATATCTAAGGAATTTGACTAATGGACATGAGAGAAAGGAAAGATGTAACTCCTCATCTAAAATATTTCTCTCTAAGACAAAATCACTGTCCACTACTATTAATAGCTCTTGACTATTGCATATAAAACTTTTTTTTTCCTGCTTAGAATGACAGGGCAGCAGCAACTCCTTTATCAACCAGTATCTGATATTCAGGGAGATAGATTCTTGAGAAAAAATCAGTAAATTCAGCAGTGTTTTCTTTGACTGATAAAACATTTTAAATTCCCCGTTTCAGTGAATTCTGCAGCAACCATTTGCAGTTTAAAAAATGAAAAGTCTAAAAAACATTCAGAAATTTTATATAACAAAAAGTCCTTCAAGTTGAATTTTATGTCCAAATGAAGAATGAGTTTCAGAAGCAAGAGTTTCAGCATTACACAATTTATCAAAAGTGCTTCATCACTATTATTAAAATTAGGGAACCCTCTAAAGTTAGACATACCCTAGATATATTCCTGCTGATCAATACAAGCGGAGCCATAGATTACAATTATTATTGGACAATTTGTCCTTGTCTTTCAAGCAGCTAGTTATGTTCCATTAAAAACAATGCAGGTGGGTTTTTTTTTACAGGGAACCTTCTCTGTGCATTACTGACACAAAGATTCAGACTAAGGAGTGGTAAGCATTGCATAGATCTGGTTCTTAAAGTTGGCCAAAGGTATAAAACACTCCTCCGTAGTAATCACAAAAATAACAGTGAAAAGAAAAGAATGAGGACTTTGTAGAATCCAGATTCAAGACTTACTCCATATGTTGCTGTTATGATTATCCAGACTCACATGGATTCACAAGAGTGAACCCAAACCACAGGAAACTATTTACCACATTGAATACCATTTTACATCCTCATCTAAGGAAGATCATAGTTAAATATGACAGCTAAATACATACAAAAATATAATATTAAAGAAGGCTTTGCTATAATGTAATCATCTATATAATTTATACACCATTTAAGATATATACCTAGAGTTATGCATATTCTACCCTAATTATTTACCATGCTTATTTTTCTGATGTTTCAGAGGTCAAAAGAAAATGTAAAAAATGCATGAACACGAAGGTCATTATACTGAGGTTCTGTTAGGTGATAAAATGAAAGGAAATTCAAAGATGACAACCATGTAAAACATCTGGCATCCTGTCACCTGAACATTTTTATAACTAAACTGCTACATGTGCTTTTGTGGGACTGTGCCAGATGGACACTGCAATTATACACTGCACTGAATTACAGCTCTCACAGGAGGAGATTTGTATGCCGCCACTTACATCATCTATGCACTCAGAATAAAAAAGGGCTGTGGAATGGAAAACAAACTAAATGTTGAAAAAGCCTAACTGGCTCAATCTCAATTCTTCTTGATCATTGATTGTTTTACACTTTAATGGAAAATTACTAAACTGCCAATACATTCAGTTGTTGTTGTTGTTAATAATGTTGATTTCTATCTAAAAAGAACAACAGTTTGACTTCCCACACACTACCTTTTTCACAAATGGGATGACTTTTAATTCAGGCATGGAAGTAGCATGTAAATGTAAAGCTCATTCATAAAATTCTAAATATACCTATTCTCTTGGATTTATTCACATTAGCTGGATAAGTCGATGCCTTCATTACAATGGAGACACTAGTCCTACACCCACAGTAGCTCACCTCCCGACTGGCAGTGTCCTGTTCCTCCATACTTGTTGGCATCATTTTCTCAGCAGCTATTGAATATCAACAACTGCTTCCAGGGGCAATGGGAACTTTTAAATATTCCTATTAAATATAAATTACACTGTTTGTTAACAAGCTAATTGGAAAATTTAACCTCTAACAACATCTAGAAACAAACTAATGACTTGAATTTAATTATTAAATATACACGTATATTTTAAAGAAACAACAAAAGAAGACATTGTTATTTGCTTAAAGTCTATTTTGGATCTGGCATTTAAAATATATCACCTAATTTAATCTTTACAAAAATATCTGAGGATGGTAGTATGTCCATGTTACATTGGGGAAACTCAGTAATGAGGAAGAAAATTGGAACAAGAGAGGAGGGAAGTCATTTTAAAAGAGGCAGAGCCAGAAGTGGAACTAAGCTCTGATTAGCAACAATGTTCATGAACTTTCCATAATACTAGACTGATACACATAATTAACAGCAGTAACATGCTCATTCAGATAAATTATTACTGCTAGAAATGAGTTTTTTCATCTTCAGCTGATATCTACATCGCCCAATCCTGCATTGTCTGGAATTCAAAATTAAAATGGAACTATATAATCATGGTTTATAATCCAGAATGAACACAGAATAAATGAATTCCAGAAAATTTCTCCCTTAGTTATTTCAACTTTATTAAATATTGAAAGTGCTACTATATTGGTTTTGTTAATGCCTTTTTTTTAGTTGAAAATCACAGGCTGTGATTTTTAAGGGTAGAATATAATAGTCAATATATCAATGTTCTTTGTAGAAAGAAATTGTAATGGTTATTTTTGCTTGCAAATTTATTTTGTAATGATTTGGTTTCCACTGTGCCATCTACTCCAGAAGTGTGAGAATATTCAATGTTATTTAGTAAATCTAGATTTTAGTGATTGCTAGGTTGAAAAACATGGAAAACAAAATGAGTCAGTGAGCTGACAGCCGTATTTTATTCCAGTTACCCATACTTTGCTGCTTTTATGTATTTAGTAAGATGTGTCCAATATCCTTTCCCATAAATATATAACACACTCAAGTACCAATTAAAAATGAATGATATTCTGTGAAATACAGTCCATTTCCAAAGACTATGACTCATGTTAATTCAGAAATATCCATCTGGTCATTCCAATAAGCTTTGGATGTAAGTAAAGAAATCTGGACAGGTTCTTCAACTTCATCAACTCTGGTAAGGTTCTTCAATCTTACCAACTCCCACCGAAAAGAAGTCTAGTAGAGATTGTAATTCAATAGTATGCAATTGTAGCCTGGATGGTGCAAACTTTCCATTCAATACGATTTCTGTTCCTTACAGGGTGAATTATACCAGAGCTGGCCCCTTCTCCCATTGGTTATCTTTTTAAGTTATCTACAGCTGGATGAGAGTAATTACAAAAACAATTTAAGTTTAAAATCTGCTCAAATAGCACTAAGAACACTCCATTATGTGATACCTAGAAGGATCCAGGTAAATCATGTGGAGCAGACAGTTGAGCTCTTTGTTCATTGAGCAAAATCTTACAGACTTTCTTGGTTGTCATATTTCAACATAAATTTTCTTTTCCAGGAAAAGTGCTGAAGAAAATAATCTGCTTTCTTTTTTCTTTTTTTCATTCCTTTTTTTGTTTTTTGCAATAGGGTCTGGCTCCGACACCCAGGCTGGAGTGCAGTGGCATAATCACAGCTCACTGACCTCCTGAGCTCAAGCAATCCTCCCACCTCAGCCTCCTGAGTAGCTGGGACTGCAGGCACAGGTCATCGTGCTTGGCTAATTTTTATTTTTATTTTGTAGAGACAGAGGTCTCACTTTGTTGCCTAGAGGTCTCGCTTTGTTGCCTAGGCTGGTCTCCAACTCCTGGCTTCAAGTGATCCTCCTGCCTCTGCTTCCCAAAGTGCTAGTATTACAGGTAGAGTCACCGCACCTAGCCCACACACCTATTCATTTGTAAGTTACAATTATCCCAAAATAAATAAAATATACTTTAAATACATGTATTCATAATCCTGCTAAATATGCTTTACAATTATAATATATTTATAATTCTAACTTCACATTGCAAACCTACTAACAACGAAATGTCTCCATGGAATAAAACTTTTTCTTTTTTGAGACAGAGTCCTAGGCTGGAGTGTGGTGGTAGGATCACAGCTCAGTGCAACCTCAAGCTCCTGGGCTCAAATGTTCCTTTCACCACAGCCTCTCAAATATCTAGGAGTACACCACCACATCCAGGTAATTTTTTAATTCTCTGTAGAGATGGCATCTCGTTGTTTTGCCCAGTCTGGTCTCGAACTTCTGACCTCAAGTGATCCTCCTACCTAGGCCTCCCAAAGTGCTAGGATTACAGGCATGAACTACCATGCTTGGCCCAGACTTTTCATAAATTTAGTACTTGTAACAAAATAATAAAATGAAATAAAGGTAAAATATGTTAAAATATTTTTTACTAAACAAGAAAACACCCTTCTTCTATCCTACAATTATTATGAAAGCAGGTTTAGGCCAAATAAACAATTAATTTTTTTGCAAGTTTGCTGCCATAAATCAACCATGCATGAATATCTGATATAAACAGTGTTTACCAAGTTAGTTGCTAAGACTGCAACAACTTAAAAATATATGTTTTTCTTTTTGCTGCTTGCTTTACTTTGAGAAAAAAATATTTGACATTTCTGCATTAGTTGAAGAAACTGTGACCATATTCATGTTTCTCTTCAATCTTTCTTACAGTTGTCCATATATACTTTCAAATTAATTTCTCATTTGGGAAAAAGAATGAAAAGAAAAAAAAAACTTTTCTTGTACCAAAAAACAAAAAAAAAATTACCATGATTTAGATGTGCCGAATAAGTGAAAGCACAGCTATTTAAATACTTAACAGGTATCACTGAAACATAAATATGTCTTTAATTATTTATATGATTACAAAATTGATGGATCATTGGTTATACCAAGTAATCTACTATCCTTATATTACATTAAATCAGTTCTGAAACCAAATATTATATTGCATAATGCAGAGAAAAATGAAATTAATATAATTTCTAAGTGATTAAAGTAAAACTTGAAGATGAAAAGTAAATGAATTCATGTTTATATTTCAAAAATTGGGCAAAAATATTAATCCAACTGTTTAATAAGTTAACAAAAAGCCTAAAAACTAGAAATAATGGATTCTGTTGTACTTGAAATTTATTTGTTATATATGAAACAGTAGTGAGTCAAAATGGTATAGGCAAAATGAGAAGTACATTTCAAGTGCCATACAATATAGTAAAAGCTATTTGATCCTGTGACAAAGTAAGGTCCTGTGGGATGAAATGATTAGAGATAATTTTACAGGGGTGAAGAGATTTAAAGGGGCGGAATAATCACAGTGGAGAAACTGACTATACAAATCGAGTTAAGATCCATGAAGATTCACTTTTTATCTGGTACTCAAGAGCTAACCGTTCCCAATTTTAACCTGGCAATAAAAAGTTCAGAGCTTTCAGAGCACAGGATCTAATTTCATGGTATTCTGTTTTTGGAGTTCTAAATAAACCTCATCATCCAGATGTAATAGAAGAGAGATTTGAGATCCAACTCCCTGAGTTTGTCTTTGAATAGCCTTGAGTAAATCAAATTCAGAGATTTTGCCCTGCAGATATTCTGAAATTTGCTGGTAAAGGTAGAAGTTGTAAGATTGATGTTTGAATGGAAAGGTAGGGGCTGGGAATGAAGGCTGATAAAGGTAAAATTAACTTTGTTAGTAACAAGCATCAAAATTAATTAACATCTCTCCTTAGCTTTGCTTCCTTAAACAACTGTCTCCTTGTCAAATCTAGATATATTATTTTTGACTCTGAACAAAGGACATCTTATTTCCATCAAATTGTATCTTAAAATAGGTTTCTGTTTCTTTGTGACTTCAGACAACCAGGGAGTGCCACGGCAGATGTTGGCTGCTGTTGTTCTTAATGTTCATTCTGATTTCATGTAGAAGCCTGGGAAATCTTTATTGCTGTATTCTTTTTTGCCAATAACTTTCATTGATTTTAATTCCTTCTATGAATTTGTAATACAGACAGGATATTTCTAAATGATTTTTTTTCTCCTTTCCTTCTTTCTGTAAACTCAAGGTCACAGCTTATGATAAGGAACTATGTAATAAACTGGGTCCGTGCAGAAATAGCACTAGCTTGAAAAATGATTCTAATTTCATTATTCTTATTCCTAAATCTGAATGGCATTCAAAACATGCTCTGTGAAGGTTAAAAACCGAAAGTAAATGCCAAGTGAAGTTTCATATTCTGTATTCACATATTTTTGCTTTACTTTTTGGTTTAGTGCCTATTTTTTTCAAGAGATGTAAAGCTCTAAAAGGGCAGGTATCATGCCTGCTTTATTCAACATTGTATACCAGGCATTTAGCATCATACTAATCTTTTATGTAGGCAATCAATCTGTGTTGAATGACTGAAATCTGCCTAATGCCCAGAGATGATAAAGATTAATTTTCAGGAAGTATGAGCCTTCATTTGCTTTCCAGTTTAAGGGAAAAAAAAAAAAACCATGAATGTAACATAGTGGTTTTTACTAGCATATTAAGTATTAGTATGCATCTTAAGGAAGCTAATTGAATATGGTAATTATATTTATAGAAGTGAGTACCTGCACTTGCCATTCTTTGCCTTGCCTCTGTCTGAACACCCATGCCTCATTAGGTAAAAAAATTCTCCCACTGTCTGATGCTCACTGCCCATTTTCTCTTATTTATTATTTTTCCAATGTTCTATCTCAGCCTGAGTCATCTACCATAAATACTGGTCAGGCAAGTGCACAATTCCAGCTTACCGAGATGAGAAGATATTCTTTATAAGAATTATTTACAGTGATAATTTGAGTCTCTCAGTTCAGTTTACTCAGGTTTATTTATTTAACAGCCTCAAAAGTCTTGAAAAAGAACAAATAAGAAACCCTACAAGTCATTTCCTTTCTCATTGTTCATTCTTGAACTTTGTCCTGGGCCTCATGATTTAAAAAATATTATTTGGGGCTGTGTGCCGTGGCTCACACCTGTAATCTCAGCACTTGGGAGGCCAAGGTGAGTGGATGGCCTGAGGTGAGGAGTTTGAGACCAACCTGGCCAACATGGTGAAACCCTGCCCCTATTAAAAATACAAAAATTAGCCAGGGATAATGGTGGGGCCCTGTAACCCCAGCTACTCAGGAGACTGAGGCATGAGAATTGCTTGAACCCGAGAGGCGGAGGTTGAAGTGAGCTGAGACCGTGCCATTGCACTTCAGCCTGGGCAACAAGAGTGAAAGTCCATCTCAAGAAAAAAAAAAAGGTAAATAAAAAATATTATTTGGTATATAAACTATTTTTTCTTGTATTTGGTAGTCTAGGTTACAACTATGATAATGTATACTTTTATTGTCCAAAATTAGATACCTTAGAGAATGAAACGGAGTACTTAATTAGACGGGGAAATATGCATAAACCAGCACTATTCCAGGCAAAATTATAGTACAAATTATATTAATACATTAATGGAAAATTTGCTATAATCCGGTTTATAACTGTCTCTGTCTTCAAGAATTCCCAAATTTACTGTTTTCTGATTTTTTCATCTATGACATAGCACATCCTGGATATTTATTTTACTTCACTGAAACAAACATTTGTCATTACATAATACATGTGAGAAAGCAGGGTGGGAGAGATGTTACATCTTCAACATTTTTGCATATTGGGAGATACAAAGATAAATGAGACATAGTTCTCTACAAACAGCCATTTAAAATAGACAAGCTTGCATAAAACTACCATCAATATGAAATTGTGTTGAGTATAAATAGAAGAACAAAGTATTAAAAAAAAGAGAGTTGATTTTTTTAATTAAAAAAAGCAAGAAAAGCATTTAAGGTGGACTTTGAAGAATGGTGAAGATTCTGATAGAATAAAATAGATATAAGTCACAATCTAATGAGAAAAATAGGACATTTAATTGTTTGAAATGACTATACTTGATTAAAGAACTATTATATTAAACCAAATGGGACTGTGAAGCGATCTTGAGATTAACAGCTACGGTGAGATTGGCAGCAACACAGTCTACCATTTTAGACTGGAGAAACTAGTAGGTTAGGCAGTGTTACTAGTTCCCAGGTGCCAACATTATCCAACAGAAGCTAGAAATTTGATAAGCCTTGCTCGTGGAAGCCAGCACCTCAGAGACGATGAAGTGACTTTAGGAGAGGCAAAGACAGAAGGAGAGACATTCGGTCTCCTCCCTTTCCCCTGTTTGCCAGTTCCCCCTCAGTGTCTTCCATTGGCCAAATTTATCAGGAAGCCAGTGATACGGAGCTCTGAAGGAGACAGCTTTCTCCAAACCCAAGTAGAACAGAGACAAAAGGCAAGGGAGGGGCCAGAGTACATAAGAACAAGGATTTTAATAAAAATCAGAGGACACAGAAAAATAGCCAGTGCTTCCTCTAGAAAACATACTTAATAGTGCACATCCATTGTTAATCTGCTCATCAATGCTTCTTTTTTGATTCCTGTATTTTTGATTCCTTTATCACTTTTCTTTGTGACGCTTTTGTTTTGAGAACTACTCCTTGGGAAAGCTCTGTGTGTTCAGCAAGAACATGAATCATAGTAATACCCCCTTGACCTTTGAGAATAGTAGATCATATGGCCTAGTACAGTCATCATTTCTTCCTGACATGTACATATGGAATTTCAAAATTGTTCTTTGTTTCACTTTAGACCAAAAGTTGTAAAGACCAGAGCTGCACGTAGCTGGGTTCCCTGCCAGGAAAACATAGGAGCCCTGGAGACAAATGCTGCCCTCCTCACAAATCTCCATATTCCACCCTCTTCAACACACACACATAGTCATCCTGTGCTATGTGTCATAAAATTACACACTGATATAAGAGAATATGTTCATAGAAAAACCAAACATAGCATCAAGTCCCCAGACCCTATCATTGTGACCAAGTGTTCTACACTAAGACAATCAAAAGAAAAATTAATAAACTGCCATTGTCAAAAATGCCTGGAAAGATAACACTGAAATTTTTAAGAAATTACTGAAGACAGATAAATATTATATTATTCATATATTACGTTACTCTATCTAAATCCTGGAATACTTAACACTAAATAAATTTAGCTTATAACCTATGTCATGTATTTTGATCAGGTAATAAGGGAAACAGAAATTGATACACTATCACTATCATCAATAAGAGTGTAGTTGAGGATGTCAGGGGAAAGAAACAAGCCAAAGAAATATAAACACTAAGCGTTAGAAGAGGGACTTAATCAGTAAATGTGGTAATCAAAGTTTGTAATTATGTGCCAGGCTCGGTCACTCACTCCTGTAATACTAGCACTTTGGGAGTCTGAGGCAGGCAGATCACAAGGTCAGGAGATTGAGACCATCCTGGCCAACATGGTGAAACCTCCTCTCTACTGAAAATACAAAAATTAACCAGGTGTGGTGGTGCGTGCCTGTAGTCCCAGCTACTCAGGAGGCTGAGTCAGGAGAATTGCCTGAACCTGGGAGGTGGAGGTTGCAGTGAACTGAGATTGGGCCACTGCACTCCAACCTGGTGACAGAGTGAGACTCCATCTCTCAAAAAAAAAAGAAAGAAAGAAAGAAAGAAAGAAAGAAAGAAAGAAAGAAAGAAGAAAATTCTGTAGTATTTAAATCAGATTTAAGAAACAGTTTAATCCTAATGGCTACAACTAAAAATTGTGCTAATTATACTTTCTGATCCTTCTCCTCCCCCACCAACCAAGGAATTGTGTAAAGAATTGATTACAGGGAGGTAATTTTGAAAATACAATTTTAAGCTCAATTTTAAATGTCTTAATGATTTGATCATTCCACAATGAATATATGTATAGAAACATCACATTGTACTCCATAAATATGTACAACTATTATCTGTCAATTAGAAATAAAATAAAACTAGAAAACATAAAATAAATCAGACTTTACAAAGATGGTCTGTTGAAGATATGATCTATGTCATATATGCAGAAACACTCTACAAATAAGATTTAAAGATAATAATCTTAATGATGGAGACACATTTCCAAAATTGAAGTACAACAGCAAAACAAAAGGCTAATAAGAGCACAATTATTGTTTTGTTTTTGTTGTTTACAAATACGTTTTATTTCATTAACATTTAAAATATTTTAAAATTCATAAAATAAAATGTGAATATTTCACCTGTTGGTTTGGCAAATTTTAATAGTTGTATAAAACCTAGTGCAACCATGACTCAAAACAAGAGATAGGGCGTTCCCATATTCCCGGAGTGACATCTTGCTTCTTTCAGTCTATTTCTTCTCTACTCTACAAGAGGCAAATAATTTCACATTCCTAAAATTATAGATTAATTTTGCCTGTTCTTAGATTTAATGTCCTTGAAATAACAATCTGGCTTTTTGTGTCTGGCTTCTTTTCCTTAACATACTATATTTGAAACTATTCATCTTGTAACATTAGTTCATACCTTTGAATATTTGAGTAATATTTCACTTATGACTAAAATAGGATGTGTTCATCATCCTGATGACGGAAATTAAAGTTGTTTTTAGTCTAATGCTATTAAAAATAAGTCTGTTATATCTACTATTTCCCAAGTTGTTTTGTTGACTTTTTTTATTCCTGGTGTAAGTACTGATAAATTATTGGCTATATTCATGTTTATTTTTATTAGAAACTGCCAAACAGTTATCCAAATAGCTACATAATGAAATATACCCATCAGCAAATTATGAGTGTTTTGGTGGATCCATATTCTAGAAAATATGTCAAAATTCAGACAATTTAAAAATTGTCTATCCTTTTTAGTTTTGCCATTCTAGTAGGAGATTAGTGGTATCTCACTGTGATTTTAATTTGTACAAATAAATAACAAAATACCTTTTCATATATTTTTTGTTATTCATACAAGTTATTTGGTTAAGTGCCTGTTTAAATCTACCCAGCTTCAACTGAAGTTTTTGTTCTTATTAAATTTTAAGAATTTTTTTAATAATTTTTTTTTTAAACATCAGTTTTAGGTTCAGGGATACATGTGCAGGTTTGTCACATAGGTAAAGTCGTGTCACAGGGGCTTTTTGTACAGATTATTTTGTCACCCAGGTACTAAGCCTAATATCCAATAGCTGTTTTTTCTGATCCTCTCCCTCCTCCTCCAGTAGGCCCCAGGTCCATTTTCCTGCCTGTGTCCACGTGTTCTCATCATTTCATTCCCACCTATAAGTGAGAACATGCGGACTTTGTTTTTCTTGTTGCTGTTGTTCCTGCATTAGTTTGCTGCGGATAATGGCCTCCAGCTTCATTCATGTTCCCTCAAAGGACATTATCTCATTTTTCAAGGCTGCATAGCATTCCATGGAGTATATATGCCATGTTTTATTTATCCAATCTGTCACTGATGGGCATTTAGCTTGGTGAAACGAACCAGACCCCACACTTGCCCCATTGTTACCCTGACGCTTCTGAGCTCCCCTTGTTACTCACCACGGGGATTGCTCTAAGAGTACTTGGGTGTCCTCCAGCTAGTTTTCCGTTCCAACCATCGCCCCAGCGACCCTTCGACCTGGATTCGAGCCCCCACAAAAGGGCGCCACTTGCCGAGACCAGCTCGGTTGGGGAGACTCTAACCCAGCGGTGCTAGAGGAATTAAAGACACACACACACAAATATAGAGGTGTGAAGTGGGAAATCAGGGGTCTCATAGCCTTCAGAGCTGAGAGCCCCGAACAGAGATTTACCTACATATTTATTAACAGCAAAGCAGTCATTAGCATTGTTTCTATAGATACTAAATTAACTGAAAGTATCCCTTAAGGGAAACGAAGGGATGGGCGGAATTAATTGCAGCAGGAACATGGCCTTAAGACACAGATCTCTCAGGCTTTTCTTTGTGGCTTAAGAATGCCTTTCAGTGGTTTTCCGCCCTGGGCGGGCCAGGTGTTCCTTGCTCTCATTCCCATAAAGCCACAATCTTCCAGCTTGGGCGTTATGGCCATTATGGACACGTTACATTGCTGCAGAGATTTTATTTATGGCCAGTTTTGGGGCCAGTTTATGGCCAAATTTTGGGGGGCTTGCTCCCAACACATTGAGTTTGATTCTTTGTATTTTATGGATTAAAGGCTTTTAAAAGATGCACTTATGAAAACAAATTCAGTATATAATTTTTCTATCCAATTTCTTTTAGACGTCATTTAATGAGCAGAAAGTTTTTAACTCTAATAATATCTAATCAACTTTTTAGTGCTTTTTATGTTTTATCTAGGAAATGTTTGCCTAGCCAAAGGCTTCAAATATATTAACTTGCTTATTCTAAAAATATTTTCTAGTATTTACATTTAGCAGTATAATCTATCTCAAATTATTTTTTGTGTATAGAGCAGGACAGAGTATTTACTTTATACTTATTTATTATGTTACTAGAGACAGGCAATTTTTTCAGTACTAAATATAAAAAGTACTTTATCTTCCTCATTAAGTTGACCTGACATTTTAGTCAAAAATTAGCTTAACTATAAATCTTCAGATTTATTTTTGGAATCTATTCTGTTCATAGATCTTTGGTCTATTATTTCATGAATAATAAGTTTCCTTGGTTATTATAACTTTATAGTAAATTTTTAACTTAAATTAAGTAAGACATCTTTTTGTTTCTTTTAAGGATTATTTGGGCTCCTTTAAATATTTACATTTTTATGTAAATTTTAATGCTAGCGTGTAAATTTCTTCAAAAGTCTGCTAGTATTTTTATTGAGATTGCATTGAAACCATAAATATTCCTGGGAAGAATGGATGACTTAAAGTTACTGAGTCTTTCAAACCAAGTACATCCCATATACCATGTGTAAGTCAGCATTATTTAGGTCTTCTTTAACTTCTCTAAGCAATATGTTGTGGTATTAATGCATAGATCTTGAACACATTGTATTATATTTTTCATAGCAATTTGGTATGCTTTTAAAATTTTTGCAAATGGTATTTGTTTTCACTTTCCATTTTATTTCTAAAATATAGTAATGCAAAAGATTGTGCATTCCGACTTTGTTTTCTGCCACCAGGCAATAATAATTTACTAATTCGCATTTGAAGATCTGAAATAATAATGTCTGTACACAAGCATGTCCTCTGTAAATGAAGAATCGAACTCCTTCCTTTCCAATCATTATGCCACAGGTCTGTTCTTTCCTGGAAGAGGGATATTATTTCCTGGAATTTAGTTCATTTAGATTTCTGTGTTTTTTTAATGGATTTTTTTTAACTTTGATTTTGTAGTTTATTTGGCTTGTTCTCAGGGTTTGGATTCAAGAAATATTTCATCTGGTGACTTTCTACTTCCTTATCAGAGTAAAATTCTCATGCATACTTTGACTACAGCTGGGGAATTAATTTTTTAAATGAACAATTATAACATAAGATTAAGTATATCACAAATATCCTCACATCAGAAATAATGACAAAACATAACCTTTTGACTATTGATGATATTATCACTTTAAATGTTTATCAACATTAATTTAAAGGTCTAGTGATGTTTTAAATGCTGAACTTCTCTTCAGATAAACTTTATTTTCCTGTTTTTCATTAAGAAAACAGTTAAAAGCAACACTTGAAGAATTCTGGCATGTGTCAGAACACAGAGCTAGAAATTATCAATCTCACACTCACAATAATACTAAACAATATAAATTTTTAGGAAAATAAAAAATACAAACAACAACAATAAAATGCTAATACACAATTATTAAAATGACTAAAACCAAAATAAAACTGACCATGCCAAGGAATTGCAAGGATGCAAAATACCTGAAACTCTCCTACTTTGCTGACGGGAGTGCAAAACTACACAGCCACTTTGGAAAGCAGTTTTGTAGTTTGTTGCAAAATTAATATACACTGAACACGTAACTCCGTAATGCACTCCAGGATATTTGCTGGAGATGAAATGAAAATGTATATTTACACACACAAATCTGTACTTAAATGTTTGCAGAAGCTTTATTTTATTTATGTATTTATTTTTTTTGAGACGAGTCTCACGCTGTCGCCCAGGATGGAGTGCAGTGGCGCAATCTCGGCTCGCTGCAAGCTCCGCTTCCCGGGTTCACGCCATTCTCCTGCCTCAGCCTCTCCGAGTAGCTGGGACTACAGGCGCCCGCCACCACGCCTGGCTAATTTTTTGTATTTTTAGTAGAGACGGGGTTTCACCGTGTTAGCCAGGATGGTCTCAATCTTTTGACCTCGTGATCCGTCCGCCTCGGACTCCCAAAGTGCTGGGATTACAGGCGTGAGCCACCGCGCCCAGCCTACAGAAGCTTTATTGATAATCATTCTGGAAACCCAAAAACCATATGTCATTCAACCACTGATTATATAAACTGATAAATGCATACATTAGAATGACTCATAGCAATAAAAAGTAGTAAATTTTTCGTACAAGCACAAACATGCGTTTTGCTAAGCGCAAGGAACAAAACCCAAAAGGCAATATACTATCTGATTATATTTGGAATTAAAAATGGCAAAACTATAGGGACTGAAAGTAGATCGGTGACTGCCAGCGGTAAAAAGAAGGGGCAGCATTTGACTACAAATGGAATGCACAGAAAAAATTTTTAATGTAATGAAACTCTTTTTTATCATGCCTATATTGATGGGCACATACTGTGCATTTGCCAAGCCCATAGAACTATACATCACAGAGTGAATTTTAATGAATATATTTTAATAATCAATAATAAAAACAATGTAAAAGACACAAATAAGTAAAGCACTAGTGTAGGAGATTACAAACTCTCCACTCAGTTCCAGCAGCAAGCAGATGCATAAAGCATTGCTAGGAAGTGCCTCACATGATTTCTTAACCCAGAGTTTCCTAATTTACTGGGACACTTTCCTATCAAGAATTAAGCAACTTGCAGTCATTTAATATTACGTGGCAAATTTGAAAATTTCAGTGCACTCAAATAAAACACAGCAAAACCTCTTGCAAAGAAATTAGGTGGTTATGGGGAGAGATGTGAGTGTTGCCATTTCATGGTGGCTACTATTGTTCCTTAGCAACATGTAATTCCCTGATACTTTTAGTGATATCCTGTCATGATTCCTTAACATTCCTGTAGAATTAGTTAATTTAAATCAAACTGTTATAAATAAATTTAAAGTCTAAATGAAAAGAGTTCTTTATTACAAAGTTAAGCTGATGTAAAAAAACAAAGTCCAGCCACGTTCCTTTCTTTTCTTTTCTTAATTACATCAGGGACAGAAGATATTAGGTAAGTGTCTTCATTCAAGGCAGTGCTCTTCATGAGGTCTTTTTCCAGTATTGTTTTGGTAAAATTCCATAGTTTTTGAAAACCATTAGAGAGTAGAAAACTAAATGCATGCACTTACAAACTGCAAGTTGTTTAAGCTATTTATGTCTTTCTCTTATGTATGAAATAAAGTGATTTAAACTTTGAATTTTAAAATTTTATTCAGTAGTACATAATTCCATAAGTCTTTTTCCTCTCTTCTTCTAATTCTCCTTTAAAACATACACAAATACGCATAGACCACACACATACACCAATACTTGCCCTCAAACCCACTGCCAACTAAACAATATTTATATGATTTTTTATAATTTTACTCAGATGTTTTTCTAATGCTTTTGGTTTGTTGAAGTAGTAGATAAAGAAAATCTTATTAAGTATTGCCAGAAAACCACATTAGTTTAAAAAATAATTCATTATTTTATTTCTTAAAATAAAAGATATAGCATGAATATGGCCTCATCAATTGGAGAAAAAATGTTTTGCTGCCATGATCTAATCAAGTGTGTAATCTGGGGAAGAGGTAGCTTAATTACCAAAATGTCAAAAATTTGTATAAACTTCTTGATCTACATGGCTCTTGAATTCCTCAGGTAAATAATGACAGTGAAGTGTTGAACTAAAATAAAATGAACACTTCAGAGTAAGTGCAAAATATTGATAATTAGCTTTGGGTGTCTTTGGGCCAAAAAAAAAAAAAAAAACCTAGACTCCTCATATTCGTACGTTACTAGTTACTAGTTAAAACTTCCCTCCCGTTAGAAAGGAGGAACAAATCAATGTAAAAATAAATTTACAGAAATATTATGTTAATCATTTTCTCTCTTTATTCCCTTTATATAATTTAATTCAAGAGTTTATTTCTCATGTAGCTTGTTCCAACATTGTTTTCAGATTCATCAAGTTGAGAATTTAACTTCAACAGGTTCACTAGTGTAGAATTTATTGGTTACAATACACTTTCCACCCCACTACCCTTTTTTCCTTTTGCAGCCTCGCTTACTTTAGGAATGAGTAATTTTTCAACAAGCACAATTTGCTCTAATTCAATTTATTTTGATTCATGAACATAATACTTGTTTCATTTTGATACTATCCAGTCAATACACTTTCTTTTTTTTCTTTTTTTTTTGAGGCAGAATCTCGCTCTGTCGCCCAGGCTGGAGTGCAGTGGCGCAATCTCGGCTCACTGCAAGCTCCGCCTTCCAGGTTCACGCCATTCTCCTGCCTCAGCCTCCCGAGTAGCTGGGACTACAGGCGCCCGCCACTGCGCCCGGCTAATTTTTTGTATTTTTGGTAGAGACGGGGTTTCACCGTGGTCTCGATCTCCTGACCTCGAGATCCGCCCACCTCTGCCTCCCAAAGTGCTGGAATTACAGGTGTGAGCCACCAGGCCGGGCCTAGTCAGTCAATACACTTTCATAACATAGACATAATGCATAAAGGTGAAAAGCTATGATACACATGATTACAAAAAATGAAAGATCCTGTATAAAAAAACAGACCAGAAGGAATCATACTTTCTTTGGATTATCACGTGAAAAAGAAACCCATTAAATACGGGAGAAACATTATCAATTATTTCAACCCATGCACTTAATTTGTTTCTCCAAATAGAGTATATTTCCAACCCCCCTAGAGTTGTTTCTCTTAACAGAATACATGATTTATAGCTACTATACTTATTTGTACCACTTTGCCAACTGGGGATGACTTATTTCTTCTGCAATAAATAATGCTGACTGCATGGTTGTGCATATTTTAGATTCTTTCAAATCCTGGGCAAAATATCAGAAGTTGTAATCAGGATATAGCATTTTTAGAGCCTAATTTGTTATCTTGTGCTTTATCTTCAGATATTTTTCATAGGATTTCCGCCATAAGCTGCTCTTTGTCTTTAGAAAAAGTAGAATAATTTAGATGTCATTATATAGAATTTTTACCCCCAAAGGCAACTTTATCTCTGAAAACAGTTTTATAATAATTAAAACAATTCCTTACACTGTATGAGGCTTTAAATTTTATGTACACTTTAGCAAACATCTGTTTTGTTTCAGAGGTAAAACTAAACATCAAATGCTAATCTACTAATATTGAAGAAAGAAATGGAAATAGCACCTTGTGTCATTTATACGAAATATGTCAGTAGCACAAATTAAATTGTAAGTTAAATGCATTAAAACTTGATCAAAGGTGTTAGTTACTATGTGGTTTGCACTTTGAGATAAAAGCAAAAACATTGAAAATTCAAGTATACTCTTATTCTAATACTTTTCTGCAGAACATTCAAGAACTTAAATAAATACATGTTAATCTGTTATCAGAGTATAAACTAATTTTCAGTTTGTTTTTTAGTTTGATGTTAAAGATACAGCATCATTGCTCCATAATTTTCTGCAATTCCTTTCTAATTGAAAGTGTGTCTCTCCTAATGTCCAGTGAGATATTTTTTCTCCCCATTCCATTCAGGTAATATTTTTTATTTACAGCGTCTGGAGTAGTTTTGTCTATGGATGTTATCTAGTTTTGGTTTAATGATTTTATCTTAAAGAGCATATGGCACAGTTGAAATGGGGCTCATCCTGGTATTTCTCGAGTTGCATATACCTATATTACTCTGCCTAGGCTGTCATAATAAGTTTCATTGACTGGATAGTTAATACAACAGAAATTTATTTTCTCACAGTTCCGGAGGCTGGAAGTCTGGGGTCAAGGTACCAGCGTTGTCAGATTTTGATGAGGACCCTATTCCTGGTTTGCAGACCCTCTTCTTGCTGTGTCCTCACATGAAAGAGAGAGAGAAAAAAAAGAGAGAGAGAGAGGTAGAGAAGGACAGGAAGAGAGAGTGAAAGCTAGAATTCACATTCTCTGCTGTTTCTTCTTCTTCTTTTTTTTTTTTTTTTTGAGACAGTTTCGCTCGTTGCCCAGGCTGGAGTGCAATGGCACAATCTCAGCTCACCGCAACCTTTGCCTCCCAGGTTAAAGTGATTCTCCTGCCTCAGCTTCCTCAGCTTCCTGGGATTACAGGCATGTGCTACCATGCCCGGCTGATTTGTTTGTATTTTGAGTAGAGATGGGGTTTCTCCATGTTGGTCCGGCTGGTCTTGAACCCCTGGCCTTAGGTGATCAGCCTGCCTCGGCCTCCCAAAGTGCTGGGATTATAGGCGTGATCCACCACGCCCAGCTGTTTCTTCTTAAAAAGACAGGGATTCCATCATGATGATCCCACCCTCATGACCAGGTCTAATTCCAACTATCTCATAACAGCCTTTTCCCCAAATAAAATCACATTGCGGGTTAGGGCTCCAAAATAGGAATTTGAGAGGACACAATTAAATCCATAGCAGTGCCCTTAGGCTTCTCGCTATTGTTGCTCTTCCAGGTTACTTGAAATTTTGCCTCACTGTCATCAAATAGAGTGCTTCTTTTAAGTATTCTCCTGCCTTGTGTTTAATACATTTCTGCTTATGTTAGAAGGTTCTATTTGAATTTAATGTTGTACTCTCTTGGTTTTGCTGTGTGCAAAGCAACTGGCTCTAGGAATCTAGGGCCAATTAAGAATGTAGATTACCATTTAATATTCATTTTCAAACATAAGAACTTTACTTGTTGTAGAACCAAATGATTACTATTGAATCCTATCATTCCCATCTATATAAGACTTTCAGCATCATCTTTCGGCTTTATCTTTCACTAGAATTTACACACTGATTTTTAAAACCATTTGCCAATAGCGACATTGGATTTTTTTATTAATATAGACAATATATTGTCATGCCTCGTTGTATATAAAAGTCTAAAATGTGCAAACGTCTAGTCTAGCCTTAATTATGTAAGGAAAATTATGAGGAACAGATTTTACCTGAGCTAGTTTTGAAGACTAGGTAATAATATAAAAAGGAAAGATTGGAGTCTGTGGTGATTGCATTGAATGAAGTGTGCATACAAATATTTCACCCCTTGATAGTGATTTGAAGAGATGAGTTAAAAAAACACTATAAGTTAATTATATATATTAATTTAGATGAAACAGTAAATGAAGCCGAACCAATAGACATTTTTCTTCAACATGCTTTTAGGAAGATACTCAATGAACTCCTTAAAGATACACATTTCCGGGATATTCTGATTTAGTATGGAATACGGTTTGGAAAATATTGTGCTAGGCAAAAAAAAAAAAAAAAAAAAAAAGCCATTTTGGTTTTTTGCTTAGGAGAATTGGCATAGTTCGAATTGCATAACATATGGTCAACAAGGGTCATGATTCTCCCAGTACTTAACAAAGAAGCTTCCACACAGTAGGTGATTAATAACTAGTTGTTCTATAAATAAAACCTGCATAAATTATTTTCAAAAAAATTAATCAGGAAGTTGCATAAAATATGTATTAGAATGGAGAAATATTGGAGTCAAAAGTGAAAGAATAAAGCTATGATATACTAGAATTGTATAAGTAGATGCCAACAAAAAAGAAACAATATTTAAACTAAAGAAAAAAGAATCTATGTCACTGTTCCCAAGGTTTTTTGACAATCATTAGGTTTTGTATTATACATTGTACTGGCCTTCAAAATGTCAACTATGTCTTTTTTTATATTTTCCCAAAACAGTGTAAATAAAGAAGAGAAACCTTTAGAACAATCAGCATTTTATTTGTAAATTGTCAAAATTTCATTGTTTGAATGGCATGTTAAGATGTTAGCCTGAACACGTGGCTCACTATCACTAATGTAAACCGATCACCCATGTTCTTCCTATTTTCTCTACGTGCAGCAACCTTCATTTATCCCTATTTCTAAGTAATCTTATCTATTCTTCAAGAATGAATCTTTTGCACCATCAGTTTAATTGTGTATTTCTCTACAGAACTAAAACTGATCTCCACTACACTGATAATAGTCCTTAGCAGTGCTAAAGAAAAAATAATCATGATACTTGTTAACACCTGCTAAGGTAAACTTTACTTAGTGGGGACTATTGTGATAGGTACACAGGGAGACAACTACTGTGAAGTTTTTTATTAGGAAAGAAAAATCTGGCCCAACTTTGAACAGCAAGGAAAATGGCAAATTATAGCCAAGGAGCTGGGTGAGGGACCGTGGATGGAAAATTCACAGGAGAAAACATGAGGGGTAAGTGGGGATTCTGGCCAAACAGACAACAGAATTCTTACTAAAGTCATGTCAGCATGGTCAGATATCACCTGGGGAACAGTGGAGGATGAGAAACCTGATCAGATATGGAGGGTGATTGGATATGGGAGATGAGAAACTCGTGTTAAACTGATTTACACTGGACAATGCAGAGGTGAACATGAAAGCCCAAAAGTCATAGCCCACTTGAGAAGATAGTTCAGAGGAACCCAAGAAGAGTTTAGTCAAGGAGAGAATCATTGTCACTAATTCTTTCAAGGTATTACATTATAGTTTGTAATTTAATTGTGTACACTTGTGCCATCTATATTATAGTCAAAATTGTCTTTTATCTTTTCTAACTATGATCTTTAAATTTAGTATTTTGTATAAAATTGTTCTCAATTAATTTCCATTCAATAAATGAATGATTAAAAAAGAAAAACATATTCTAATAACTCCTTAATTTTCTTTTATAGTTAAAAGAGGTGAAATCTTTGTGTTATAGATTGTTAACGTGATGTTGAGATTGATTTAAAGTTTATTTTTATATGTGTTTTTCTTTACCACTTTTATTTTCAATTTTTGTTTTCAATAATTTTACGTGAACTAAATATTAGGTTAACTTTTTTGTTATTACTTATCCTAGGGCATATATACATAGCAATTGACAGTGTGTTTTTTAAGCAAACACTGTAACATTCTGAAATTCAGTGACAGTTTTGAATGCAGGGTTTAAACACTGCTAGTTTTTTATGTAATTGGTAGCATATGTGGTAGCAATTACTAATTAGATAATTGAATGCAGATGGCAGCAATTACAGTCAACCAAATTATACAATATCTCCATAGGTAAAGTAATACCTTCAGTGCAGAAATGTCTGATATATATGTTCTCAATTTGATCAAGGGATTAATGAGAACATTTTATGCTATTGTTTGAGTCACTACCAATGAGCAATGCTTAGAAGCATCTATAACTTTAATTGAGGTCATGGGTACAGTAGGTGAAAACAACTACGAATTGGCTCATCCAATTTGCCCTGGCTGGTTAAAACATCCATTGCTAGAGAATCATGTAGACAGGTCACAACAAATCATACCAAGTGAATTGTTCAGCCAGGTAGAATTCTACTGTTCAGACATGGCCTGGGGCCAAGTTTATGTATCGACATGAAAAATGCCCATGATATAGTATATACAGTGTAACCTAGTCATAGGTGGATTGTCAGAGGCTTCATGTTCTCTCCAGCAATAGTTCATTAAGATCTACATGCAGAAAATAATGGAGTCCCTACTTACAATATGTTATGGTTTCTGTGGAAGCCCATAGATCCACCATTATTATTCTGGTATGTGAAGAAATCCTAGTTTTAGATCAGAAGCTGAAACAATCTGCTTGCCCCTCAGAAAATTACCTTTATAAACCATGTGGATATAAAAGCTTTATTGCTGATCCTCCGTGATAAAATTCTATCTTCAACAATTCAAGCTCAGTATTCTCAGAAATATTTCAAGTTTGGCTGAAGAGATGATTAATACATGTATTATGAGGCCATCTGACCTCAAAGAGTACGTAATACCTCCTCTATTTTCATCAGCTGTATGCAGCCCTATTATTTCAATCTTTATTATTGCCAAAATTAGAAGGTTAAAGACATTGTGAAGGCAATTTTCCCCGGGGCCTTGAAAGTCACTTTTAGAACTTTGGATTTTACTCTAAGTGACAAGGGAAGCCACCAGAACCTTTTGAGGAGAGTGAGATAACTATAAAGTAATCACTGTGGTCACCAGGTCTCCAACACACTGAAGGAGAAGGTCAGTTAGTATGATACTGTAAGCATCCAGGCAAAACAGAAATTATGAAACGTGATTGAATTCTGGATTTGTTTTGAAGATAAAGCTAATAGAATATGCTACCCAACAGAATATGAGTTATGAGAAAAGCAGAAAACCAAGGGGGTTTTGAGTTTTTAAGTTGCAAAGCTGAAAGCGTGGGCTTTCCATGGGCGCAGTATGCAGGACTGTGGAAGCAGCAGTCTTTGGGTGGTTATGTGCTTTGTTTGGCTTGGCTGTTTGTTAGTTTGTTTACTTTCTGGTGGGGGAAAAATTGTTAACTTTGGAAATGTTAAGTTTAAGCTGACTTTGTGATCTACCTCTAGAGAGAAATGTAAAGCAGGCAGTCTGATATTGTAGAAACGGGTTAACCAAAGTTTTCCTGTTTGGGAAAAGAATTTGACTTATGCTTTGCTCTCTACTTCTGTTTCCCTGAGAACCTGATGAGAATAATACACTAGTGGTGTTACTAATGGCTGAGGTGGGCGGATCATGAGGTCAGGAGATCCAGACCATCCTGGCTAATATGGTGAAACCCCATCCGTACTAAAAACACAAAAAATTAGCTGGGTGTGGTGGCGGGCGCCCGTAGTCCCAGCTACTCCAGAGGCCGAGGCAGGAGAATGGAGTGAACCCAGGAGGTGGAGCTTGCAGTGAGCCGAGATCGTGCCACTGCACTCCAGCCTGGGCGAAAGAGTGAGACTCTGTCTCAAAAAAAAAAAAAAAAAAAAAAGACGATACACTGAAAATTGAAACCAAAAGTATAACACTTCAAAATATACTACAGTAGGGCACACAAAACAGATAAATGTACCAAACCAAAATCATGAGTTACATCACAGATTCTCTAACTGTTTTAACACCAACGAGTTTCAGCCCTATATGTTGCAAGACGGGATTAAGAACAAATTGAACTAACAAAAACTCTGTGTGAACTCATATGTCTTAAAGACATGACCATGTTACAGCAACATCTTAGTTTGCAAAAACTGACAAATCCCTACTAAGACTATTTTAGACATCAAAATTCTATTAGCGTCCTTTTTTTAACTCTTCCTTTTTGAGACATTCCACTGATTCTTGTGTATCCTTTGTTGCAACAAATTCTATAAACTTAAGCTTTTTTTTTCTTTTTTTAACTGTAGGTGTTTCAATGATGGGTTTTGGAAAATAACACTGCTATGGCCTAAAAATCTATGATTGACAAACTGCCTTTTTACTGGGAAAACAATAACTACTTTAAGAGAAGCCACAGCATTATGCTTCTCCAATGGCAATGAGTATGGCAATTAGGCATTCCCCTTATAAAGACCCTGGAAGCTGTGCTTTTTGAATTGTTAGAAAAAATATTGTTCCTGTGGTATATGAAGTTTTAGTACTGGGTGGATCTTGCATCCCCCTGAAAATGATTGTTTCCTTACCTCCGAGCTATACGAACTGCTACAAAAAATGCTACTGGGCTGTGAGCAGTGGCTCACACCTATAATCCCAGCACTTTGGGAGGCCGAGGCAGGTGGATCATGCGGTCAGGAGTTGAAGACCAGCCTGACCAATATGGTGAAACCCCGTGTCTACTAAAAATACAAAAATAAGCTGAGCGTGGTGGCAGGTGCCTGTAATCTCAGCTACTTGGGAGGCCTAGGCAGGAGAGTAGCTTGAACCTGGGTGGCAGAGGTTGCAGTGAGCTGAGATCACACCACTGCACTCCAGCCTGGGAGACAGAGTGAGACTCTGTGTCAAAAAAAAAAAAAAATGCTACTAGGACATCTGCAGATAAGGAAGAAGTAAGGCTCCTGATAGCAAGCTATGGTAACTGTGTTACATCGTTTTGTGTAGGCTGATGTCAACTGAAGGCTAAGATGGTCTTATGAGTCTGAAAGTTTAGCTGAACTTAGGCAGGCTCTTGGTGAGCATTCCAACTAGGCAGCGTGGAATTCATAAGGAAGCTCTTTGTTGTTGATAAAAATGTGGACAATATCAGTGGTATTCAAAGTCAGGAAAATAGATGAGATTTAAGAATGAAAGCAAATACATAAGTAAAGAAATCCGTGAACTGAGGCTTGGGGCATTCCAAATCTAACAGTTTAAATAGATGAGAAGAACCAAGAAAAGATGATTGAGAAGAAATCACCAAAGGTAAGGAGCAGTAATTCTGCATACGAGAAGCCAAATAAATAGTGTTTTTAGATAAACAGTAATCAATTTTGTCAAATGCTTCTGATGAATCAAGTCAGGTGAGAATTGAGAACTGCATATACAGTTAAGTAAAAAAAAGTGGTCTATTGACCTTAACATGAGCACTTTCAGTGAACTCATAGGGTAAATACATTATTGGAGAAATTTCAAGAGGAAATAGGCAGGGAGGAATTAAAATTTAAAATGCAGACACTGCTTTTTGTAAAGAGAAAGAGAAATTGAGGTTTATTAGAGAATGAAGCAAGAACGAAAGAGTTTTTATAATAGCAGTTTTTTTTTTTCCAGTAGGACATAAAAGAGCTTATATGTGTGCAAGCTTGATGTTCTACTAGAGAGGAAAAACAATGCTGAAGCATGAGGGAGAGGGGAAAATGAATGTTTTGGGTAGATGAGAAGGGGATGGGCACAAATGCAGGGATTGGCCTTAGGAAAAAACAAGATGTATTTATAGTTATATCTATTCAGAAATGCTTGAGGAAAAGGCTGAGTTGTTCACTCATTTAATTTCAACACACTGAGTTTCTGTTTATTTGTGCATTTAACAAATATTTATTCACCATGTTTCAGGCATTAGGAACTGTTTTAATTGCTGGGGCGTAGCAGTAAACAAAACAGATCAAAAGCAGCCCTGCCTTCGTGGGGTTTGCCTTTTAACAAAACTATTAAATTTGAAATAACACATTGCAGAATAAAAACATTTCCTACAATTTTCATCCAACATATTACAAAAAACCCACTTCAGTGTTGCCTTAGTTATCTTTGTTGAAATTTCAGTCTAAGTATTTGCTTGCAAAAGAAGCATGAAAGGAACAATTTGGGTAATGTTTCTTTTAAAAGAACTCCTTATTCAGCTGACAGAAATGGTTGTGTCTGGCAACCACTGTTTGCAAAGAACTGAAGAGACTGTGTCAGCAGAGGTTTGAGAAGGAACAGTAAACACTTCCTGATCTAGTGTTAAGTTTTCCTGAGAATGGCAAGGCAAAATCAATATAGATCCTCTATAGGTTTCACATCCTGTGGAAAAAAATAACTAGGCCAATGCTGTACTCAGTTACATCTTTTTAACATCAAAATCCATTACAATGACTAGATATAGCTTCTAACTAATCCTTTGTATCAAAGCCAATTTGTTATTTTAAATGTGGTCAAGACAACCTTATTTAAAACTACCACTTGAGGTAACAGCCACAATTTTCCACACACAGATTTTGTTCATCGTTTGTGCACGGCTTGTACTTCTAAATTACCTCAGTGATCTCAGTAAGCATTTAATTCCAGAGAAATACAGGCTAAAGCTATTTGTTGAGACTTTTTTGTGTATAGGAAAAGAAAAAAAGAGACTTCTTTCTTCCCACAAAAGTAGAGCATTTTTTTCTGAACCTCCCATTTCATCTTGGATCATCTTCATTATTCTTTATTTTGAGTCTTTGCTACCCTTATCTAATTTCTTAATGTGTCTATGCATTAACTCATTTTGCCTGTGATTCTGTAGTTCCCATGGTAGGGTAACAAATAACTTATTAGACAGGCTCCATTAAAAAACGATTGAATCAGAGTTTCTCAGAAGTGGGGTTTAAAGAACTTTGATAATTAGAATGCTCATTAAAGTTTAAAAACCAGGACTCTTGTTTCTGTAGTTGGTCCCATCGCTTGAGGAATGCTGTTAGCTAAGAGATAGCAATGGCACCGCTTTTAAGTGATTTTTGCCTTTATTTTGAGGGATGTAGTTATTATGAAATGTTTTTGTCATGATGGTTATTGTTGTATGTTTTGTTTTAATCCCTAAAACTGCCATTCTCACCTGGAAGGGGATGGATTTTGCCATTCATGGAACATTTGGCAATCAATGTCTAGAGTCATTTCTGGTTGTCGTAAGAGGGTGAGTGCTAGTCCTTCTAGTCCGTAGAGGTCAGAGATGCTTCTAAACATCCTGCAATGCATAGGACAAGATGCCACAAAAAAGAATCACCTGGACAAAAATGCCAACATGACAGGGTGAGAAACCCTCCCCTAAGGCAACTGACTGTAATTGATACAAACTTCAATATGTTTCATTGTCTACACAACTCAAAGCTCATAAAACCATGGAAATTCTGGAGGGAATGAGGCAGATCCCTTTTAGTATGTTGATCTTCCCCTCACTTCATGCAGCTTAACATATGGGACAGTTACAGTTCTTATAGAAGGTAAAGGAGAGTGAAACATGATTCTAAAGGAGGTAACAGATCAAAACTTGAATGCCAAAATAGCAGATGGCCATATAAACTTGAGACATTCTTTTGTTTGCTCTGGACACTGAAGACACAATTAAAGGTAGAATTTTGTGTTCATGATAACTAAAAAATAATCTTGTGATTAAAAAGTAATGATTACAGCAAAGTAACAAATGAATCTGAACATTTTTCCACTTGACCAGACAATTAAAACAAGAATGCTTGTCAATTTGTGTGAAATGTCATCCTTTATGTGTTAGAGTTTTTGATAATTAACAATGGGCCTCAGTGCCATCTGGGATTTTTTCAGTAAAACTACCATAGAGTAAAGCACAGTAAAAAAGAACAGTGCTTTAGGTCATAAAAATGCACTAGCACAGCCTTATCAATCAATAATAAATTCACATTCTAGAAAGCATACTCAGAAGGGCAATCCCAGAGCTATAGAGAATCTTGTCCTCATGGTACAGGAATTGTCTGCTATAAAAAATAAACAGAAGCAATAATGAAAACACAGTAGAAATTGAGGAAACACCACAATACTTTAATTGCCTGTTTTGAATATGGAATCACTGTATTATCAAATAGCCCTTACATTAAGTGCTAGAATAATTTTCAATTTGACAGTAACTAAAAAGGTAAAACAGAAGAAAACAAAACCTTAGGTACTGGGTGTCTTTTCCAGATTATTCTTACTCAAACATGTAATTTTGTGATTACAATAGGAAAGATTGTCTTGAAGAATAATTTGCCAAAAAAAAAACTCAGAAAATGATAGCACAATAGAAGTTTATCCCTTCCTTATATCCTGTTAATTTTCAGTTACTCATAAATATGACAATTGCCTGTTGAATGACCACAATATGCCAGGTTCTGTATGTTTGCTTGGTAAACAGGGTAAAAAATATATAACATATTTTTTCATAGAAACTACATTTTATTGAGTGAGGAAAATATTTTGATATTTCACCTAAGTTTCATTGGGTGAGAAACACATTTTGACTAAAGAAACATCAAAGGCTGATTATGGATGACTGTTATGTATATCAGAGGATTTCTCTGAGGAGATGATATTTGATAAGGTGCTTTATTTTCCACACATATGTACAAATACAGTGACAAATTTACCTATTGAAAAATAATGTTTCCAAAGACTGTATAATATTCCCTATGTTAATATTGAACAAATATAACAGTGTCAAATTTTTAATAAATAGGCTTATTCAAAAAAATCAATGGGTCAAATTGAATAAAGTTTGACACAGATTTTGAACTTGCTGTAGCAAATTTTTTTTGTTTTTAAATTCCTCAAAAAGTCTCAAATTTTCTCAAAATTAACACAAATATGTGCATCTTCCATATTCATGTTACCTGTGTGTATGTATGTGTGTGTGTAGATGGACATTTAAAAGTATTGTTTATTTGTGAATTCAACTACTTTACATGTTTATTCAGAATTTGTATGTTATATAGCTAAATGTATTTATATCAACTGCTTATATTTCTTGATTTTTTAAAACTATATTATGCAATAAGAGTATTAAAATATAGTTGCCTATATTGCAACTCTTTCTTATAACCTGTTTAACTATGTACAAAATATTATAATTACTTTGCAGTCATTTGAACTACTTAATTTTATCATGTGACATTTTTCATACCTGAAAGAATAACTTAGCATTACTTATTATCAATCATGATAACAATTGAGAGTTCAAATGAAAATTAGAGTTTTGTGAAATTTGTATCTGAAACTGTGAACTTGATAGCTTCCTAACAGTTCAAAAAATTTCCAGTGAGATCAATTGATATGAATTAATGTGAGCTTTTGATATTGTATAATGGGATATCTCAACAATTCAAAGATCTCATTAAATAACTCATTGTATTATTATTTTCTAAGTGCTCATTGCATAAGATTATAGAACCACGCATGGAATGTCATTAACATTGTGCCATGCTCCAAATTGCAACTCAGCTTTGAAAAACTGCAACTTGAATTTTGGTATAGGATCAAAGCAGAATATCCAAAATTATATGAAGAGACCACTAAAATATTCTTCCTTTTTGAACTACATATTTTGAGACTAGATATTTCTCATATAGTTTAATCAAGACATTATATAACAACAGACTGATGTAGCAGCTGATGTTACAAGGATCCAACTCTCATCTAATAAGCCGGATACAAAATATTTGCAAAAATGTGAAACAATGCCCCTCATATCATTAAGTTCTTTTGGAAAGCATAATTATTTTTCATGAACCCATTGTTTGTGGTAACGTGTAATAAGTTTGCTATCATTATTTTAAATTAATTATCTAATAAATATTTTTTAAATTTCTTAATTTTAATTTCTAATACAAAGAACATACCTATATCTACATCTATAGGTATATGCCTATAACTATATCATCCACTTAAACACAAACCCTTTTGTGTTCTTGAAGATTTTTAAGATGGTGAAGAGCTTCTAGGTCAAAAAGTTTGAAAATTACTGTATTAAAAGTATCTGTTGGGAACTATATAATATTCATAAAAGACCTCCTGGCAAGCTACTGGATCCTGGTAGGATGGAGCATCTCACCATAGGTTATACTATAGCCACATAGGCCGAACTGCCTAATATGCGTGAATTTAGGAAGTTGAGTAGGTTCACATAAATCTTTTGGAAGATGCATATATCTATGAGATCAAGCATAATTAAGGACAAATAACACATACAAGCTGTGTAGGTTAAAACCCTGACCACTGACTGGGTGCAGTGGCTCATGCCTGTAATCCCAACACTTTGGGAGGCCGAGGTGGGCAGATCACAAGGTCAAGAGATCAAGACCATCCTGGCTAACATGGTGAAACCCGGTCTCTACTAAAAATACAAAAAAATTAGCTGAGTGTGGTGGCGGGCACCTGTGGTGGCGAGAACCATGGAGGCAGAGGTTGCAGTGAGCTGTGATTGTGCCACTGCACTCCAGCCTGGGTGACAGAGTGAGATTCCGCCAGAAACACACACACACACACACACGCACACGCAACACCTAACCACCACATCACCACTTTTGCATTGATGCCTCTCTTTCAGTTCACACCTATGATCAGATGGATGGGTCTCTTATGTCCAGTTGACAGAAGAAATAAACTGATAGGCTTGATTCTCAAATGAGTCAGATACTTATGCGTATAAAGGCTAAAAACTGACTTTAATTAAACAGTAGCCCTACTTTAGGGTTGCTCTGCAGTTAAAGAAAACCCTCTTCTTGGGCCAGACTTCAACAGTTGCACATGTTCATCTACTGTGTGTGGAAAGGGAAGTGGCCTAGTTAAAAATACATATAGATTCATGAGGGATGGCAAACAATTTGGTTAGCTGGTTAGAGGCCATAAAAAAAGAAAGATTTGAGGTCTGGGGAAGAAGCTTATAAATGTGTCTATGGGAGTAAGCATAAGGTGTGAAGATCCTGTACTGCATGTTGATATTTATCAAAGATCATCCATCCTGCATAAGGCATCAGACAATCAAGTAGTAATACATATTTTATTGTATTTTTTTTGAGATGAAGTCTCACTGTGTTGCCCAGGCTGGAGTGCAGTGGTGTGATCTCAGCTCACTGAAAGCTCCGTCTCCCAGGTTCAAGTGACTGTCCTGCCTCAGCCTCCTGAGTAGCTGGGATTACAGGCATGTGCCGACACACCCAGCTAATTTTTGTAATCTGAGTAGAGATGGGGTTTCACCATGTTAATCACGCTGGTCTTGAACCCCTGACCTCAGGCGATCTGCCTGCCTCAACCTCCCAAATTACTGAGATTAGAGGCACAACCCACCGCGCCTGGCCCATACTTTTAAAAAATATTTTTATTTTTTTATTTTTTGACATTAGCCTTTTTCATCAGCCATCTCCATTCTGGTATGGTGAGCATGAACAGAGGAGTCACATAGGCTCAGATGAAGGCTAGGCAGGGGCAGGCCATTAAGTAGTCTATTCACCATGGCCTAACTACTGTAGTTGCTGAATGTACCAGTGTCAGCAATAGAGACCAACACTGAGTCCTTGATCAGGTATCATTTTTTGGAAGACATCCAGTAGTTGGTGGAAAGTTTCTTATATTAAACCACTTCTACCATGGAAGATGTGGATATTCATCTTGACTGGAATTTGCATGCACTGTGGTTATGGGTGTGTCTTCTCAGCCAGCACTACTAATCCAAGGAATACAGTATTTGAACTCCTGACAAATACACTATATCACAATATTTCAGGATAAGGGATTATATCTATCAAAGAAGATGGAGCAATGGGCTCATAACCATGACATTCACAACCCAGAAGTTGCCAGTCTAATACAGAAGTTGCCAGTCTAATACAGCAATTGAATAGACTTTGAAGGCACAGCTAAGGTGGCAGCTTGAAAAGAGTCCCTTCCAAGATGGACTACTGTATTAGTTTGTTCTCATGATGCTATGAAGACATACCCAAGACTGGATAATTTATAAACAAAAAAGGTTTAATTGACTCAATTCCACATGGCTGGGAAGGCCTCAGGAAACTTACAATCATGGCAGAAGGCAAAGGGGAAAAAAGGCATCTTCTTCACTGGGCGGCAGGCAGGATAAGTGCTGATCAAAGGGGGGAAAGCCCCTTATAAAATCATCAGATCTCATGAGAACAATATTAAATAAACTTATGATACTCAGAGAACACTGATATACAAAACATTTGACAAGTAGACCTTTCTTTAGATGCCAGTATATGCCTGCTTCTACCGGTGGAGTTTTAACCTGAAAATAAATTTACTTTCCAAACCATGTGATTCTTATAGTAACTGGATGTTTTAGATAAATGATAGGGTTGAATGTCATGGAAAAATGAAGGTAGGAAATAACGCTCAGTGGACATATAATCAAAGGAATGGCCTTGACCATATGTCAAAAGAATGAAAGAATGTACACATGTATTTCAAAATTAAGTAAAGTTTCAGGTATCTATTAATTGCTTATGATTTTCTTCTTTAAAAAATTGTATTTAACTAACTAAATTTTTAGATTAGCTAAAGATATATTGAGGGGAGAGATAAGGAGGCTTTTTAGAGTGTTTTAATTTTATACTAATGTAATAGGACAGTGAATGCGATTTTAGTTTTATGACTTTTGTAGAAGCTCCAAATTGAATAAAATTGATAAGAAACATCACTTTATTAAAAGCTGCTAGAACAACGCATGCCAAATTTTCTAAACGATAGTTGGACTACCCTGCATCACCCACTTCCAACTCACAAAAGACCAGGACTTCAAAAAGAGAATTAGAGTCATCAAAATACAGAGCTTTCCACTAAGTGGGATATGCTTTCATGAAGTAGGGACTGGGGATGAGAAGCACCCATAGAGAATGAGGACAAAAAAAGGGTCATTGTCATCTCACCTCTAGGTTTGATGCTTTCTACTCTGCAGAGTTCTATCAGCCCACTGTAGTATATTCAAAGGGTTCACAGGAGGACCTGACATTTGCCTCCTAGAGCAATGCTACACAAAAGGTGGTCCCTGAACTGCTTAAATAGTAGAGACATCGAATGTAAACATTGGCAATTTGAGAATGTCTGTTGTGTCTAATTATGATAAAGAATAAGGATTATATTGATACATTTTTTATGTTTCCTTTCATTTTTCTAGTAATTTATTTTCATTGTATTTTACATAAATATGGTTTATCATGCTTGAGATTTAATAAAAGAGAAAAAATATAGTTATTTCCTCCATGTAGAATTTGAGAAACACTGACCTAGTGTGTAGGGGGCAGCTGATGCCTGCCTTTCCTCTGTAATGCTGGAGACTTGCTGGAGCCAAAAGCAAAGCAAAGCAACAACAGAAGGCAGCAGATGAATAGATAGCCTTTGGATTTTTCCTGGGGCAAGCAGAAGTAGTAGGAGTAAAGTCATAAAGGTGTCCTGACAAACAGGATGATAGCCTGTCAGGTGAGGGGACCCCAGTACCAAACCCTGTGGAGGCCACTGCAACAAAAGCTTTGGAGGGGGTTGGTCACAAAGGGACAGCTACAGAGGATATCACTGTTTTCAGAGGACTGTGCAGTGCACAGATAATGATTTCAAACAAAAGATGCTTAAATTTGAATCTCTTCATAAATAATGTTTGCTTGGGTGACCACAAACATTCTCTAGATGATTGTTTCTTTGATTTCCATGTGCAAAAAATTGTTTAGACAGAAAAATGCTAAACAAAGTACCAGGTTCTTAAAGTATTTGTAGCGTATTTCCTAGTAAATGTTTAATTATTATCCAAATATGTGTAGAATTCACTTGTGCAAGGCAAAATATTATTAGGGAAATTCACAGAGTATTTCCTATGTAGTTGATATACGAGAGGGATAAATAGATGTCATATACTAAATTACAAGACAAAACATTTATTACCTTTGGAATTCTGCATTGTATTCTCTCTTCACTCACATTGTCTCTTATAACTTTAAAGATATTTAAACTCAGCATAGAAATAATATAGGAATCAGAGTTATTGCAGTGAACATGAGTTTGGGAATGTGGCTTGGACACGTATTCTACTACTTTACACAAAGTCTAGATCACACAAACTATCTGAAAAGAGAGAGGGGCTTGAAATGAAGGAGAGAAGATAATGTGGATGACTCACAGGTTTTTGGCTTGTTAGCTCTCCAGAGGCCTGGCAAAATTTAGAGATTTTGTTTTAATACAAGCAGAATATTAATATAGTAAACTATGCATATTTAAGCCTCTTTGATTAGAAGCCAAGTCAGTATCTTTTTAACTTCTTTAGAGTTATATTATAATTCTGTCTTCCAAGTTAATTGATACAATGCCCAGACAGAGTTTAAATGATGCCCATACTCTCTTTTAAACTGCTCACTTCTGAGGGAATTAATTGGAAAATATATTGATGCCTTCTTCTAATCTAATTGATCTCAAAATTCCAAGGCTTGAACAATAATTTCTAGTGCTGCAAACCAATTATTTCTCACAAAGTTTTGGTGACACACTTCTGCAATGATTAACTATACTTTACCATGAAATAACATTCATAACACATATTTCCAAACCATCAACTCATCACTGCCAAGTTAAAAAAAAATAAAAATAAGCAGGTGGTGTACTCAAGCACTATGAAAAATAGCAACATGAGAATAAACTATGCAAATCATTACTGGCTGCATGGTCTTTCAAGGGTGTCTTTAAAATGAGTTTAAAGTACTAGAGAAATTATTTCAAGTTACCTTCCCTCAATCATTTCTATGATTACTAAGTAGAGAGAAAGAGAAAATTCTGGGAGTTAGGGCTCTAGGATTTCTCCTTTGTGAGAACTGCAGCAGGTGTACATTTACCTGTTACATATATGTACTGGTCTTTGAGGTAAGGTAAGATTCCTTTGAAAGATAGTTCTGACTCTAAAACGTGCATAAAAATTCCTGCATTAGTACTTAATGCAATCATTTTACTATCCTAAATAGGATTCCAGAATGAAAAGCATAAGATTGATATTATTACATCATTTTATTCTGTGTTGGTTTAATTGTATGAAATTACAGTTTATGTAGGTCAAAGGTGGTAGACTCATATGATTCTAGTGTACAATAGCAATACTTTTACAATAGTTAGGTTTTACCCTCCCAAATCCAAAAGATGTCAGTCCTTATTCTGCTTTAATATAAATAAATTGATAAAATAAATGTTTGAAAGTTTTTATCAACTAAGGCTTATTTTTATCATGTTTGTGTTGACCTTAGTAAATGATAAGAAAGAAGTGTGAAGGGGAGGAATGTAAATATTTTCTAGAATATCTTATTGAAGTCAGAAATGGTATATAATGTTGTTTTGTAAAAAATAACTTTAACCTGCTGCCCCCCACCCAGGTCCTCTGTAATGCTTGCTGCTAAGTGCTCACACTCCTACTGCTGTAGCACACTGCAGGCCTGTATTAATACTGGCCATTCCACACCCACCAAAATAAGAAGGCTGTTCTTACATCAAGGATTATAAGAATTTAATAATGTTCCCCTAAAGCTAGCCTGAATCTTTGCTTACAATGATCATTTTTGTTGTTGTCATTTTGGACCTGGAGTAAATTCCACACTAGGATGTTTAATGGCATACAGCATCATTTCTGTCACCACAGACCTATGGCCTTACAACAGAGCACAGGACCTAATATTGTCTGGACACTGGCTATTTCTCTGACCTCATTTTCTACCTCTCTCATCTCTGTTCTTTTTCTTCAAGCTACAGCTGGCCTCCTGGCTCCTTCTTAGAGGAATTCTTTTGCCTAGTGGGTGCTCCCTCCAGTTATCACAAGGCTCACTCTTAATTCATTCTCTCTCTCTAACTGCCATCTTTATCAGTATCATCTCGCACATCACCCTATATAAATTAGAAATCTGACATGAGACTTCACGTCTTGTTAACTTATTTTACTCAATAGCACTTAGAATTATGTCACAAAATATGTATTTATTTTATTTTTAAATTATCTACTCCTCATCTCCAATAGAATGCAAACTCTAGGAGGGCAGAAACATCATTTGTTTGCAACTTCATAGCTGCATCAACTGGTGCAGTGCAATGACTGGCACACTGTAGGGCTTGATACTCAGGGGAGCATGAATAATAGCCACCCTGAGACATGTCTCAATGTTGGAGTAAGACTCTTCCAGAGATATATTCCCACAAAGGTTACTTGTAATCTTTTTTAAATAAAAGTCTCAGCCTGTTATCTCAACCATCAACTTATCAAATGAAAATTATAATTAGAATCCCTAAATACTTCACAAATCAATGCCAAATGAAATGAAATTTGTGTTTCTGAATATTCTGATATAGAATATGTACATTAAACTCAGAATTGTATTGATGGCAACATCATTTGTAACCCCCCAACATTTCTTTTTTTTTTTTTTTCTTTTTTGAGACGGTGTCTTGCTCTATTGCCCAGGCTGGAGTGCAGTGGCGCGATCTTGGCTCACTGCAAATTCTGCCTCCCGGGTTCACGCCATCCTCCTGCCTCAGCCTTCTGAGTAGCTGGGACTATAGGCGCCCGCCACCGTGCACAGCTAATTTTTTGTACTTTTAGTAGAGACGGGGTTTCACCATGTTAGCCAGGATGGTCTCGATCTCCTGACCTCGTGATCCGCCCGCCTCAGCCTCCCAAAGTGCTGGGATTACAGGCTTGAGTCACCATGCCCGGACGTAACCCCCCAACATTTCTACATTGAAGTTTTAAAAAGAATTAAAAGGTTACACAAAGTTTTGATTTAAGTTTTTTCTTTGGAAAATAATTTGTTTTCTTCTTCAAAAAAATTTCATAAAAATCAGCTTTTTTCTGTCATATTCTGGAAAATTATGATGCTCAAAATATTTGCTTTTGTGGTGAAAAACAACATGAACTGTCACTAAGGTTACTTCTGACATCATTTTTTAAGTGATCTAAAAACATAAAGAGGAGTAAAATAAATCTAGAAAATAAATTCTTGGTCAAAAGACAAGGTTTTGATTTCACATCCAAATATATTTTTCAAGATGCCTGTGTCTTGGAAACAATTCTATCTGCTGCTACAACTTTCCTAGTAGAAACACTTTTATCTGAGTTAGAATAAGCCTGACATCTGAACTTTCATGCAAATTTAGATTTGTCTCAGGAGATTCAGGGTATTTCAGATTTAAAATTTTACTCCAATATGCGTGAGAATGATATTTAAACTATTTAGAAGAATCCATACCATTTAACTGTATCATTTAAGTGCATTGTGTTGTATTGTTACCAAAATAAACATAAAAACAGAATAGAGGCAAAGGCCCTTTTGGGGCCAGAGGGTGAAGCTCAGATAAATATTTATATCCCAAGTGGAAATGTTCTGAATGCAATCTCCCCTTTCTGTCGTTCAGCTACGACGACGACTTACCATCTTTATCAGGTGTCAGCGTTCCCATGTAATCACTTGAAGATCGATTAATCATTTAAGTTTCTACAGTTAAAAGGAAAACATTTACTAAAGGTAATATAGAGCCAGATGATATTTTGGGACCTTGACCTGGCTTTTGAGTTTAAGAAATGATGCTGTCATATTTCTGTAAGAGACAACATATGGTATGCAAGATAAAATGTTGTTTCCCTAATATGTCCCAACCCCAAAGAACCAGCTGATGAGAAGCCTGGATGTTTGTACGACAAGCTTAGGTATGTGCTTGCCTCTGTGAAAATTAAATTGTCATTGTGCCAAGGATATGCAGAGAATATCCATTAGCAATTGATGTCAGTATGTATATGTAGAATTTGAATGGGCTCTTTGTACAAATCAAAATTGGCTATGTGAAAAGAAGTAGAGATCAATTATACATTTGGAACCTGAATTCTTAAAATAAATGTCAAGGCAAACAGTGAAAGAAAAGATCCTTTAGTTCTTACGTTCTTAGCTATTTGCACCCCTGAAGCTCTGATGCACCAATTTTTTTCCTTATAAGAAAAATGATTGTATTATTCAAAGGAGGTTGTAATAAGTAACAGAGATTTTAATATGTGAAAATGTTCTGAATTGTTGAGGTGCTGACAATGATAATCTAAGTCTATATAACAGCAACAGTTTTGAAGAACTGATTGTAACATGAGGTTGAATTCAATGCATTCTATACAAGATTTCTTGTTAGCATATGTCTTTAGAAATACATATGTATATTTGGACCATAATATTTGTTAATTATCACTTCTGGATTCCTGTGTTCACAATAATGACAGGCTGTTTTCACCTTTTCCCTCTTTTGAGTTTGTTTATAGGAAATAATATCTTTCATGTCTATACATGCTGGAGATAGTGGAGATTGAAAACAGGCAGGATTACTGCTAACATAACCAAATGCTTAATGGTCAAAGAGATAAACTGCCATAGGCTGGAAAATGTTTGTGTAAGTTTCTTTAAAAATTTTTCAAAAAGCTGATTTTTAAAAATTGCATTTTTATGTTATTGAAGGGTGATGTAGTAGTTCGTTCTCACACGCTATAAAGAAATACCTGAAACTGGGTAATTTATAAAGAAAAGAGCATTAACTGGCTGACAGTTCCATAGCGGAGGCCTCAGAAAACTTACAATCATGGCACAAGGTGAGGGGAAAGCAGGCACATCTTACGTGGCTGGAGAAGGAGGAAGAGAGAAAAGGGGGAGGTGCTACACACTTTTAAACTATCAGATCTCCTGAAAACTCACCCACTATTATGAGAGCAGCAAGGGGGAAGTCCACTGTCATGATCCAATCACCTCCCACCAGGTCCTCCTCTCACATTGAGGATTAAAATTTGACATGAGATTTGAGTGGGGTCACACATCCAAACTATATCAAGTGATATGCTGTACTGTTGATTGTTAAAGGAATGGAGAAAATAACAAAAATGATTTGGAAATGATCATGTGCCAGGTAGTATTAAGGCACATAAGATATTTGAATATATTCTCTCTTTTGTCCTTCACAACAACCCTATTAACCCTATAATTGTATTTCTCTTTCACACAAGAGAAAATAGAACTACCTTCAACATTTATGTTAGTATGTGATAGAGCAGGGATTTAAACTCAATTTATTTCAATCACTAAATCTCAGCTCTTTCTAGTGTATTGTCATGCACACCAGATTAGGCTATGTGTGTGTGTGTATGTGTCTGTGTGCATGTGTAAGTATGCAAATATGTATACAACTGTGTGTATGTGTATGTAGGCACTCTATTCTTTTATTCTTATTCTATTCAAACTTGATTAAAATATTAAAATTTATCATAATTTGCTTAAAGTTTATCTTAACTATCACATATATACCAAAATATCTAGTGTGATTTAGAGTACAGAAGAAAAGATATGACTTATTATTTTTATCTTCAAAGCATTTGTTATGTCTTTTAACAAGTGTTGATAAATAGTGAGGAAATAGTATGTACATGTAGACCTGTGTAAGTTTAAATGTTAAACTTCTTGGACTGGGGAACGAATAGTACAAACACTGAAATGAAAGGAACTGTAGTTTGTGAGATAAAGTCAGCAAAGCAATGTGACAAAAACAAAGAAGAGGCTGCAGAATTGTAAGAAATCTTACATTGTTTCCCAAGTCACAAAGAGTAAAGAAATTACAATACATACCAAGATCCTAAATTATCTTCACCTTTAGATGTGAATGTGGTAGGATCAGTTTATGAAGCACTATAAGCAATGATGTGACAGTAAATATTTAGCAATTAGTTCACTAGAGATTTGGCAAAAAGCTCAGTTATGTACTGTTTGCAGATTTCTGTGGTGTTAATTTCCTTAGCATGACCAATTTCAAGTTCCCACTTTCATGTCACCAAATAGGAAAATGGGAAAAAATGTCAAAGTTATCTCTCACGACTCAGTTAGAACTAGCTCCAGCACATCACTGGCTAAGTAAAATGCGAACTATAGCCGCTAGATTCGGTAAGTGTTGGCTCATAATTAAGAGAGTTCCATTAACGGTGCTTAAAAGATGACTCATGAATAGTCTAAAGACAGAAAGGTTGGTCTTAAGGTTTTAGATTTTGATTTACAGAGACTAGATAGCAATGAATCTTTTCTCCAATGTTCTGTAAATCAAAATCTAAAACTTGATCTCCAAGGGTTGGGAATAGGCCCCCAAAATCTGGCCATAAACTGGCCCCAAAACTGGCCATAAACAAAATCTCTGCAGCACTGTGACACGTTCGTGATGGCCATGAGGTCCATGCTGGAAGGCTGTGGGTTTACCAGAATGAGGGCAAGGCACACCTGGCCTACCCAGGGCGGAAAACCGCTTAAGGCGTTCTTAAACCACAAACAATAGCATGATCGATCTGTGCCTTAAGAACATGCTCCTGCTGCAGATAACTAGCCAGAGCCCATCCCTTTATTTCCGCCCATCCGTTTGTTTCCTGTAAGGAATACTTTTAGTTAATCTGTAATCTATAGAAACAATGCTTATCACTGGCTTGCTGTCAATAAATACATGGGTAAATCTCTGTTCGAGGCTCTCAGTTCTGAAGGCTGTGAGACCCCTGGATTTCCCACTCCACACCTCTATATTTATGTGTGTGTCTCTTTAATTCCTCTGGCGCAGCTGGGTTAGGGTCTCCGTGACCGAGCTGGTCTCGGCATCCAAGTAAGGAACTTGGAGAAATTAAATAGATATTTCTAACTGTGTTACCAAATTTGTAGTTTTCATTAAATGAAGTATTTGACTAGTTAGAATTTTTAATAGCATTACAATGTTTAATCAATATTGAACTCATTTTAAATTACATAAACCTGGCATTTATTTAATTTTCTTCAGTTACTTGAGGTTTTGAAGATAGGGACTATATAAGTATAAAAAATATTTCAAGGAAACAAAATTATTGCATGTTTTAATTTTCTAATTGTTTTTCTCTTTTTTTTTTGGCTTAAACCACATTTATTTTCTCATCTTTCTGGAGGCTAGAAGTCCAAGATCAAGCTGCTATGAAATTCGGTTTCAGGAGAGAGCTCTTTTCCTGGATTGTAGATGACTGTCTTCTGCCTGTGTCCTCCCCGGCCCTTTCTCTGCTCTTGAGGAGAGAGGGAGCTCTCTGGTGTCTCTTCCTCTTCTTCTTCTTTTTTTTTTATTTTATTATACTTTAAGTTTTAGGGTACATATGCACAATGTGCAGGTTAGTTACATATGTATCCATGTGCCATGTTGGTGTGCTGCACCCAGTAACTCGTCATTTAGCATTAGGTATGTCTCCTAATGCTATCCCTCCCCGCTCCGCACACCCCACAACAGGCCCCGGTGTGTGATGTTCCCCTTCCTGTGTCCATGTGTTCTCATTGTTCAATTCCCACCTATGAGTGAGAACATGCATTTTTCAACCTGTGGCTGGCGGCACCTCTGCTTTGGTTTTGTTCGTGCTCGCTGGTCTTATTCCACACACAAGGCCCAGCAAGCTGTGCTTGGCTTGTGCTACTGGCCTGGATCCTATGCCAGTCAAAGGTGAGCCAGGTGCAGAGTGGTGAGGGGTGTGTGAACAAGCAAGCATGGCGTGCGGCCAATGCACACGGCCAGGGATGCCAGCTTTGGTGGGGCAGGCAGCTCCAGGGGCGCCAGCACAGGCACTAGCTTCATGCGAGGCTGTACTGGACCAGACACACTACAAGCAGCTTCCGCTGCAGGCACCAGCATCTGAACAAGGGAAACATAATGACGCCCAAAAGCTCAAAGACTCCAGGAACTGCAGAGCCCCAGAGACTGTTACAGCATGTCACAGCCCTGCCACGGGGAGCCCCAATGTCTGGGTGCCCAGTAGAGCTGTAGCTCTTCTCTCCTTCTTGTTGCCCACAATGTGGTGAGCAGGGGGCATGTTGCAGCCCTGTTTGTGTTACAGCTCTTTCAGTCTTGCCATTTGGCAGGTCCCGAGTTTTTGTCACGTGTCCAGGAAGGATGAGGTATGTGGACAACTGGAGGGTAAGCAAGGCAGAGAGGAGCTTCATTGAGTGTCAGGACAGCTCTCAAGAGACCCATCGTGGGTAGCTCCTTTCCACAGGCAGGTCATCCTGACAAGTATCCAGCTGTCAGCAGAGAGGAGACCTGTGGTGGGCAGCTCCTTCCTACAGCTGGTAGTCCCGACTTTTGTCCAAGTTTGGGTGAGTCCACAGTTACGGGCTTAAAGGGAGGAAGCGCATGCTGATTGGTAAATGGGCAGGCGGGGAGGGGAAAAAGCACCATAAATTCTAGCTCCAGGCCACGGACTCCACCCGGAACTGGGATCCCAGCCCGCCCCTAGGCTTCAAGCCGTCCCTGGATTAAAGGTGAGGTTTCACCTCACCCCTTTCTGCTCAGGAACCTGTTTGCCTTCTGCAGCAATCAACATGCCATCCGGGCACCCAGGCTGTTTGTTCCAAGTGGCGCCTGCAGGCCCATGCCAAGCTACCCTCACCCCCCGCCTTCGGTCTCCCTCCCGTATTTGTTGGCACCCAAAGTCTGGAGGAGGCTGAGGTGGTAGGGGGCTGGCATGTCGGGGCTGCCCTGAGCACATGCATACCTAGCCAGGGCCCCATGATCCTGGGCTCAGCCGCAACTTTGCTTTGAAATCAGAGTGGGCTCTGGGGGCAGGAAGAGGCCAGGGAGCAGGAGCAGGCACTTTCAAGCCTGCGGCAAGGGCAAGGGGCTTCCTGGGCCTCTGAGAGTGCGGGGATGCTGAGGTCTGGAGCTGAAGCTAGGTAGCTGTGGCTGTGCCCAGGAGCATGGGGCTCCCGCCCTGCCAACTTGGTAGGGGACAGGACTCTTGCCTGTTGTCAGCTCCTTATGACTCTGCAGAACATGCAACCCTGGCTGTGCCTCCCCCGCTGCAGCTCGCATATTCTCAGTGGCTGCTCCAGATTGGCCACTGCTGCTATCAGTATTTGTGTATCTAAACATATCTAAACATAAAACAAGTAGAGTAAAATATGGTATCATTGATTTTAAGAAACGGTACACCTGTATGGAGCACTTACCATGAATGAAATTTGCAAGGCTGAAAATTGCTCTTGGTGGCTGAGTGAGTGGTCAATGAAAGCAAAGGCCTAAGACACTACTGTATACTTTTCTAGACTTTGTAAGCATTATACACTCAAGCTACACTTAAGTGTATACAAAAATTAAGTAATTGCTCTATGATGTTACAATGGCTATGACGTCACTAGGCCAAATAAGTTTTTTGGCTCCATTATATCATATGGGACTATTGTCATATATGTAGTCCATCATGAACTGAAACATAATTCTGTGGCACATGATTGTAATTTTAATATACCATTATTTATATAATATAAAATTATACACAGTAATAATCACACTATTCTTAACAAATATTCTATTTATAGCTAATATTAAGATTTAATTGCAGTGCAAATTACTACATTGATCCACTGTCCACCTTTTATTGAGATATCTGATTAAACAGTTAATTAACCATTCATAAAGTGTCAGTAATATGAAAACAAATTCCGTGTTTATTTAAAAAAAGTTTAATATTCTCTTTTTTTTTTTTTTTTTTGAGACAGAGTCTGGCTCTGTTGCCCAGGCTGGAGTGCAGTGGCACGATCTCGGCTCACTGCAAGCTCCACCTCCCGGGTTCACGCCATTCTGCTGCCTCAGCCTCCCGAGTAGCTGGGACTACAGGCGCCCGCCACCATGCCCGGCTAACTTTTTGTATTTTTAGTAGAGACGGGGTTTCACCGTGTTAACCAGGATGGTCTCGATCTCCTGACCTCGTGATCCGCCCACCTCGGCCTCCCAAAGTACTAGGATTACAGGCATGAGTCACTAAAAAAAGTTTAATATTTTTGGATTCAATTAATCAAATTCTTCTGGAAAGACAACTGTAGCTATGTTTGAAAAAGAAAACATGTATACACACATTTTTACTGCCCTTACTTTCAAGCATTTATACTTTTCTTGAAATATTACCCTTTAAGCCAAAATTTTTCATTCTTCCTCTCAGCTTTGAGGTACAATATTTGGAAAGGTTAGTAAAATTTCATTAAGTCATTTTGAGTTATCTGAGGCTGAACATTTAGAAATTGTTCAGACATTTTTAATACACTTGAAAAGCTGAAAATAGTTTTGCTTTTAAAGTTCACACTTGTCACATATTTAGTCTTTACTGAAGAATGGATGCCAGAACTTCTTAGAGCAAGTAGAGATACTTTAAAAACAAGATTGATATCTCTGTACTTTCGTCTGACCCCTAAGTTATAGCAGACTGATTGTAGCCCACGTGAGGCTGAAGAAGATATATTTTATTTCTGGCCTATTAATATCTTTATGCCTTTTTGTCTCTTCTCATAAATTTTCTGATATATTCACTTACTCTCTCTGGGCCATCCTGTTGACAGCAATCTGAAAATGGAAACAGACTTGTAAAATAAAAAAATATTTTGTAAAAGCAAGCAAATTTTTCTCTTAATAAGTTTTAAATTGCTATGGTCTTGTTTTACTTCCTACTTACTCATGATATGATCTTACATGTGCTGAGCCTTACATGCTATAATTTTACATATGCTTCAATTAATAAAAGTAATTTGAATGATAGAAATAAGTAATAAGGCAAGGAGGGCATGTGGAAAGAGAAAAGGGAAGGAAGTGGAGACAGAAACAATCAAAAGGTGGATCTTTAATTACTTAACTTCAGACATGAGGTAAAACAATGTTTTATATTTCAAAATAAAAAGTGCCATAGAAATATAAACCAAACCTTCAGTCTAAAATGTAGCTTAAAGAGGTAAAAAAAAAATTAAAATTATAAAACTCAGGACATAAATGTATTTTTAATTGAATGAAAAATATTCAAACAAAATACAATCATGTGTTTTCTAAATCTTTGGAACCAGAACAAAACTTGAATAAAAAATGACATTTAAAAAATCGCAAACTAATTTTCATAATATATAAAATGAGTTGTACTTTATGACCAAGAGTAATTTATTTCAGGTATGCATGTCTAGTTCAGCATTCAAAGATCAATCAATGTAATTTATATCAGGCTAAAGAAGAAAAATCTTATGACCATATTGATTAATTCAGAAAAAGCATTTCATAAAATCTAACACTTGTGATAAAAACTTTTAGTAAGTTAGGAACATAGGAGATGATCTCAGCTTGGTAAAGAGTATTTTATAAAAATCTACAACTAAAATCATACTTAAAAGTAAAAAACTAAATGCCTACACCCTAAAATCAAGAATAAGGTAAGAATGTCTGTTCTCACCACTCTTATCAAAATAGTACTAGAATTTCTAGACAGTACAATAAGCCAAGAAAAATAAATAAAAAGCATATATATTATAAAGAAACACATAACACTGATCTTTATTTCCAGATGTCACTTATTGTCTACATAGAAAATCTTATGGAATCTACAAAAAAAAAAAGCAAATATCTCTTAATACTAATAAGTAAGTTTAACTCGGTCACAGTAACAAGATCAATACACTTAACAATCAAACTTTTATTTACAAGCAAATAAAAACCAAAATTAAAAACAATACAATTTACAGTTTCTCTAATGAAAATGAAATACTTTGGCGCAATTCTAACAAAATATGTACAGGATCTGTATCTGGAAAATTACAAAATTCTGATGAAAGAGATCAAAGAAGTCCTAAATAATTCAACTAACACACCGTATACATGGACTGGAAGGCACAATATTATAAGGATGTCAATTCTTACCAAATTGATATATAGGTTTAGTGCACCTTTTATCAAAATTCCATCAATAGTGTTTTTTAGGAATTGAAATGCATTTTAAAATATATATCCAGAAGCATAAGTCCTAGGATAGCTAAAGCTATCTTGTAAAAAAAAGAAGAAAGTAAAATAAATCACTCTATCCAACACTGAAGATTAAAACATAGTAATTAATACAGTGTAGTAATAGCAAAAAGACACATATATAGGTCAGTGGAACAGAATATTGAACCGTGATACAGACCCATAGATACATGTCCAACTGACTTTTGACAAAAATACAAAAATAATTCGATGAAGAAAAGGTAGTCTTAACAAATATTGCTAGAAAAACTAAATATCCATAGTCAAAAGCCTGCATTGAGTTTCACAACTTTTACAAAAATTGACTCAAAATGAATCATAGATTTAAATATAAAAGGTAAAATGGTATAATTTTTAGAAAACAAACCTAAGAGAAGATCTTCAGAGTTTAAGAGTAGGGAAACAGTTCCTAGACTAACACCAAAATCACCATTTATAAAAGAAAGATTGATAAGTTTAATTTTATCATATCAGAGTATATCACAGAGGAAAAAATTTAATTATAATAAAATTAATTTTTTAATTATAATAAAATTAGAGAGAGAGCTGCTTCTCCAAGCAGAAAGGACAAGCTGAGAGTGGATGCACTGGATTTTATAGTCCGGTTTGAGGAGGCAGTGTCCGATTTACGTAAGGCTCACAGATAGCTTACATCAGGTATGACGTTTACACAGCACGCAGGAAAGGCTGGTCACTCCACCCTAATCTTATTATGCAAATTAGCTTTCCAGTTGATCTGTGCCATCTTGTCTGCTTGTTACTGTACGCATGGCTGGCAGAGAAGAGAAGATGGAGCCACCATCTTCAACATTCTAATCTCTAGTTCCTTCCGGCATATTCACCTATGCAAGCTCCCAGCTTACTTGTCTATGTCGTAGCTTGACTTTACAGGCTGCTCTTTGTTAGAAAATGATTTTGGCCTGCTTTTTATTAAACAGAAAAGCCTTACTGAGGACTCCCATGCCCTTACTATCTGCCTAAGTGATTTCTTCTTAACTCCTGTATCAGCAGTTCTCCTTGTAGAGATCTTTTACTTCCCTCGTTAGTCGTATTCTTAGATATTTTATTTTGTGTGTGTGGCAGTTATAAATGGGAGTTAATTCATGATTTGGCTCCTGGCGTGACTGTTGTTGATGTATAGAAATGCTAGCAACTTTTGCACATTTATTTTGTATCCTGAGACTTTGATGATGTTGCTTATCAGTTTAAGAAGCTTTTGCCCTGAGACAGAGTTTTCTAGGTATAAGATGATGTCATCTGCAAACAAATAGATTGACGTCCTCTCTTCCCATTTGAATGCCCTTCATTTCTTTCTCTTGCCTGATTGCTCTGGCCAGAACTTCCAATACTATGTTGAATATAAATGAGAGGGGATCCTTGATTTGTGCTGTTTTTCAAGGGGGATGCTTCCAGCTTTTGCTCATTCAGCAAAAATGGCTGTGGGTTTGTTGGCTATGGGTTTGTCATAGATAGATTGTATTATTTCAAGTTATGTTCTTTCAATATCTAGTTTATTGAGCTTATTTAAAAAGAGGGCTGTTGAATTTTTTCAAAAGCCTTTTCTGCATCTATTGAGATAACCATTTTTTTTTATCTTTAGTTTTTTTGTGTGTGTGTGATGAATTACATTTATTTATTTGTGTATGTTGAACCAACTTTGCATCCCAAGAATGAAGCCTACTTGATCACGGTGGATAAGCTTTTTGATGTGCTGCTGGATTCAGTTTGCCAGTATTTTATTGAGGATTTTTGCATCAATGTTCATCAAGGATATTGGTCTGAAGTTTCCTTTTTTTTTTTTTGGATCTCAGCCGGGTTTTGGTATCAGGATGATGTGGGCCACATAGACTGAGTTGAGGAGGAGTCCTTCCTATTCAGTTTTTTTGAAATAGTTTTAGTAGGAGTGGTACTAACTTTTCATTGTGCATGTGGTAGAATTCAGCTGTGGATCCATCTGGTCCTGGGCTTTTATTGGTTGGTAGGCTATTTATTACAGCCTCAATTTCAGAACTCATTAGTGGTCTGTTCAGGAATTCAGTTTCTTCCTGGTTCAGTCTTGGGAGGTTGTATGTGTCCAGGAATCTATCCATATGTTCTAGATTTTCTAGTTTATGTGCATAGAGGTGTTTATAATATTCTCTGTTGGTTGTTTGTGTTCCTGCAGTATCAGTGGTAACATTCCCCTTATCATTTCTGATTGTGTTTATTTGAATCTTCTCTTTTCTTCTTTATTAGTGTAGTTAGTGATCTATCTATTTTATTAATTTTTTCAAAAACCAGCCCCCGGTTTCATTGATCTTCTTAACGGTTTTGTGTGTTTCTGTCTCTTTCAGTTTAGATCTGATTTTGGTTATTTTTTGTCTTCTGCTAGCTTTGGGATTTGTTTCCTCTTGGTTCTCTAGTTCTTTTAGTTGTTACATTAGGTTGTTAACGTGAGATCTTCCCAGCTTTTTTTTTTTTTTTTGAGACGGAGTTTAGCTCTTGTTGCCCAGGCTGGAGTCCAGTGGCGTGATCTCAGCTCACTGCAACCTCTGCCTCCCGGGTTCAAGCAATTCTCCTGCCTCAGCCTCCCGAGTAGCTGGGATAACAGGCATGTGCCACCATGCCCAGTTAATTTTTGTATTTTTAGTAGAGATGGGGTTTCTCCATGTTGATCAGGCTGATCTCGAACTCCCGACCTCAGGGGATCCGCCCACCTCGGCCTCCCAAAGTGCTGGGATTACAGGTGTGAGCCACCATGCCCGGCCTTCCCAGCTTTTTAATGTGGGCTTTTAGTACTATACATTTCACTCTTAGCACTGCCTTGGCTATGTTCCAGAGATCCTAGTATACTGTACCTTTGTTCTCATTAGATTCAAATAACTTCTGGAATTCTGCCTTAATTTCATTACTTACCCAAAAGTCATACAGGACAGGTTATTTAATTTCCATGTGATTGTATGGTTTTGAGTGAATTTCTTAGTGTTAATTTCTAATTTGATGGTGCTGTGGTCTGAGAAACTATATGTTAAAATTTTAGTTATTTTTCATTTGCATCAGGTCCACTTGATCCAGAGATGAGTTCAAGTACTGAATATCTTTGCTAATTTTCTGTTTTGATGATCTAATATTGTCAGTGGGTTGTTAAAATCTCCCACTATTATTGTATAGGAGTCTAAGTCTCTTTGAAGGTCTCTAACAACTTGTTTTATGAATGTGGGGGTTCCTGTGTTAGGTGCATATATGTTTGGGATAGTTAGCTCTTTTTGTTTAATTGAACCCCTTACTGTTATGTAATGGCCTTCTTTGTCTTTTTAAATCTTTGTTGTGTTAAAGTCTGTTTTTGCCAGAAACTAAGTTGGCAACCCCTGCTTTTTTGTTTTTCATTTACTTGGTAAATTTTTCTGCATCCCCTTATTTTGAGCCTATGTGAGATAGGTGTCTTGAAGATAGATAGCGTAGCATTGGGTCTTTTATCTAGCTTGCCATTCTGTGTCTTTTAATTAGGACAATCAGTCCATTTACATTCACGATTAGTATTGTTATGTGTGGATTTTATCCTGTCATCATGATGCTAGCTGGTTATTTTGCAGACTTGCTTATGTGGTTGTTTCATAGCATCATTGGTCCGTGTACTTCAGAGTGTTTTTATATTGGCTGGTAATGGTTATTTCTTTCCATATTTAGTGCTTATTTCAGAAACTCTTGTAAGGCAGGGTGATGGTTACAAACTCCCTCAACATTTCCTTGTCTGGAAGGGATCTTATTTCTTCTTTTATGAAGCTTATTTTGGCTGGATATTAAAATTCTGGGTTGAAAATTATTTTCTTTAAGAATGTTAAATATTGTCCTCCAATCTCTTCCGGCTTGCAGGGTTTCTGCTGAGAGTTCTGTTGTTAGTCTGATGGGCTTCCCTTTGTAGGTGACCTGGCCTTTCTCTCTGGCTGCCCTTAACTTTTTTTTTTTTTTTTTTGAATTTCAACCTTGGAGAATCTGATGATAATGTGTCTTGGGGATGATCTTCTTGTGGAGTATCTTACTGGAGTTCTCTGCATTTCCTGAATGTGAATGTTGGCATGTCTAGCTATGTTGGGGAAGTTCTCGTAGATGATATTCTGAAATACGTTTTCTAGACTGGTTCCATTCTCTCCATCTCTTTCAGGTACAACAATCAGTCATATATTCATTATCTTTACATAATCACATATTTCTAAGAGGTTTTATTCATTCTTTTTCATTATTTTTTCTTTATTCTTTTCTGGCTGTCTTATTTCAGAAGGAGAGTCTTCAAGCTCTGAATTCTTTTCTCCACTTGATCTATTCTGCTATTAATACTTCTGATTGCATTATGACCTTCTTGTTTTGTGCTTTTCAGCTCTATCAGTTTGGTTATGCTCTTTTCTATACTGGCTATTTGTCTGTTAGCTCCTGCAATGTTTTACTATAAGTTTTAGCTTGCTTGCATTGAGTTAGAACATGCTCCTTTAGCTGAGTGAAGATCAATTTTATCCACATTCTGAAGTCCACTCCTGTCATTTTAACTATTTCAGCCTCCACCCAGTTCTGAACACTTGCTGGAGAGGTAATGTGGTCATTTGGAGGAAAGAGGGCACTCTTGCTGTTTGAGTTTTTAGCATTCTTGCATTCGTTGTTTTTCATTTTGGTGGGTTTATCTACCTTCAGTCTTTGAAGTTGCTAACCTTTCGATTTTTTTTTTTTCTTTTAAGAGTCTGGCCACTTGTCTATAGGCCTGCTGTGGTTTGCTTGGAGTCTACTTCAGTCCTTAGTCACCTCAGGTTTTCTAGTACCTGGAGGCATCACTAGTGAAGGCTGCAAAAGGACATAGATGGTATCCTGCCCCTTCCTCTGGGAACTCTGTCCCAGGGTGGTAGGGACCTGTTGTTTTCCCAAACACACCTGTAGGAGGTGGCTGGAGACTCCAGCTGGGAGGTCTGACTCAATCAGTAGAAAAAGGACTGGAGACCTATTTAAAGAAGCAGTCTAGTTACACATTCATAGAGCAGCTGTGCTGTGCTTGGGTACCACTTCCCTTATTGGTACCCCAGGACAGCACAGGTCAGCTTGGGATCTCCAAAGCTTATAGGTTAGAATGGCTAAGTTGCCAAAACGGTAAAGATGTTGGCCCAACACTCCTTCTACAGACTCTGTCCCAGGAAGCTTTCAAACCTCTGTTGGCCAGAGAATATCCACAGGAGTGGCTGGAGGCCCTACTTGGAAAGTGCCCTGTGAAGAGAAACAGATTGGGAACCCACTTACGGAAGTAGATGGGCCACGCATTTTAGAGCATGTGCCACTCTTACTGCCCTGGGTCAGCTTAGGCTGGAATGGCTGTGTCACCCAAATAGCAATGATGGTAGTCTGCCCTTCCCCCTGAGTGATCTGTCTAGTCCCATGTAGGTGCAACCCTGTTGCTGGGAGCTAGCTGGAATTCCAAGACCGTGGGTTTTATCCTGTTAGGAACTGTGAAAGTGGAGCTTCCAGATTGATGCTGCTTGGCCCCTTGAATTCAACTCCTTTCCTAGGGGTACATACGGAGGTCCAATCCCTTGCCTTGCCTGAGTTCCAATTACCTTTTTCAGGGATCCTACAGCCAGAGTGTGTAAAGCTTCTGGATCTTCGTGGATGCCTGAGCAGCTGCTCTGCTGAGAGTACATACAGCTCTATGTGTCAGACCAAAGGCCCTGGTAAAGTGGGTTCATGAGGGAATCTCCTGACCTGAGAGTTGCAAAGATCCACGGGAGAAGTGTGGTTTCCTGGGGGTGCCCATTCACTCACCACTTCTTTGGGCAGATGGAGGTTTTCTTGGCTCCATGTCACTCCCAGGTGGGCCATCACCCTGCTCTGCTTTTCTCTGTTCTGTGTGGGTCGAGGTGTTTCCCTCATCAGTTGAATGCAAATACCTGGATGTTTAAGTTGAAGGTGCTGTATTTACTTGTCCCTTTCATTTCTTTCCATGAGAGCCATGCACTATAGCTGCTTCTAGCCTGCCATCTTGGCCCTGCTTCCTGTATTCTTTTTATGTCTCTTCATGGGCATATCATAGCTGGCATCATATGACAGAGGCTAGTGGGGGAGTTAGAGTTTATATTTCCATTGCTAAGGGTTATAATGATCAAAAAGCTCATATTGTTCTAAGTATCCAAGGAAGTTAAGTATCTGGATTCAGAGATGAGCAAATCAAATTATTTGAAATCTTGTCACACAGGAGAAATAGACTGACATAAATCTGAATTCTGTACTCTTACACATAGCTTACCTGCTTTGCCTAGAGTATATGGTGTATGCATTCCAAATGTGTATACATTCCAAAATGTGTATAATCCTTAATCTTCAGAATAGTTAATTAGCTTCATATCCTGGATAAAGCTACAAAAAGTTTCTACTAAGCTTTTCTTCCATTTATATTCATGACATCCTATGAAAAAAAATTCTAGTAGAGTCACCATGAAAGGTTTGAAAGAAACTCTCTTGTTCTTTACTTTTGTAACTCAAAATATACTATAAAAATATTACCCAGTGATTGTAACCACATAAGTCAGTCTCTAATGAGATGTATTAATTATAACATTTTATAAAACATTTAGAGACATAAGCACTGATTTAATTGCAAGGCAATTCCTGTAGTGTGAATGTGAAGTTTGAGTGTTTTCAAACTCTTCCAGTCACATAATTTATTTATACAGCAGGCATGAATTGAGTTTATATTAAGTTAGCCACAAGAAATGCCTGATATTTTTTTCATTTTTGACATATAGAAATGGCAATTTTCTATTGTTAAAACTAATAGAATGTGCTTGGTATTTTGCTAAATAACGAAGACAACAAGCCAGAAAGTTATGACCCTTTACTCCTGGAACTCAAAATTTAGAGGGGAGATAGACATGTAAATAAATTTTAACAACTACTTTCCAACTGCTTCATTGCTCTTAAGGTTAGGAGGAGCAAGCAGGATCTGAAGACAATAAAGTTTTATTCTTTATTCTCGTACCAGATTTCAAAATATATGCTCCCATTATGCTTTCTCAGTACTATACAAAGAGAAACATCTCAATTAATGCTGCTTCATTCAGAAGATCATGTAGAATTGACAATGTTCAAAAAGATATGGGTTTCTCACCATTTTTTCTCATCTCAGTAAAATAACCACCTTTCTGCTTTGCTCATGTCAATATATGGGGCTATCCATGGCTCTTCCTTTTTGGGTCATACCCAAGATCATACACTCCTATGAAAAACACTATCAAAATATATTTTCGGTACTATCTCACCTCCTCCATTGACACTACATTAGCACAAGCTGCCAAACTTTTTACTTAGATTATTGCAATAATCTTCCAATGTGTCTCCATTATTCATATAAAAACCAAAGTAATAATATAACTTCTCTGTGTTGCAACAATCTAAGAGCTACCAATAAAACCTAGAATAAAAACCAAAGGTGATGTCAGGGCCTATTTAAGGATACCCCTCCCACTTATTCCCTACACTCTAGCTGTGCCGGCTATGTTGTTTTTTCTCCAATGCAACAGTGACTTTCCATCTGAGGAACTTTACACATATCTTTACTCTGCTTAGATTATTCTCCCAGAAAGATTTGCACATTGTCTCTCGTTTCACTAGGTTGCTGCTCAGTTGTCACATCTTCAGACCTGTCTTCCTAAACAGTACCTTCTGTTGCTCTATTATTGTGCTACAGATCACAGATAGAGGACACCTAGTTTAATTTGAAGTTCATATAACCAATAAATATTTTATATTAAATTTTTAGTATAATTTCCAAGTGTTTTATAATAAGTTTATATGGCACAGTACTTTCTTATACTAAAAATTTAGTCAGCATTTTTCTGAAATTCAAATTTCATTGTGAGTCTTGTGTCTTGATTGGCTAAAACTGGCATCTCAAGAAGTTATACTCTATAGAATTTCACCTACATGATATATTATAAATTTATTTGTTAGGCAATTGTTTTGTTGCATTCTGAGCAAATGCTCAGAACCTAGAGTGGAAGCTATCATATAAGAAATGCTTAGCAAATATTTGTTGAGGCAAGGAAGAAATCATTGTGTGTGTGTGTGTATGTGCGTGTGTGTGTGTGGTTGATTACATGTGTATGTTTCACATTTGCAAAAATGTCTAGAAGAAAAAGCCAGAAAAAGTATTTTCTTGCAGTGCAGACTAGGCAGTTTTTACAAGTGACTCATTGAGCTCTGTGGAAATTGAAACATGAGAAAGAGGAATTGCAAAAGACATTAGAAATTAAGCAAGTTAGAGCGGGTTAGAAAACTTTATAAGGCTACATAAAATAATCAGCTTCAGTAGGTGAAGACTTTGAAGCAACATTACCTATGATTGAAGATGATTCAGAACGCAAACCTGGCTCCTTTAAGAAGTAACCTCTCTACAACTTGACAAAGAAATTACAATTTTTATTTTTTCCCAAAGCATTCCTATTTTCTATATAGCATAATTTTAACTATCTGGATTGTAGCAACCAACATATTTTCAATAGTGCAACCCCTGCTGGGTAGATTCTGCGTGATGAGTACAAATGAAATTCTGGCAACTAATAAAAGGCCTCAAAGGTGCTGGCTACATCCAGGTAAAGTAAGCAGTGGAGATGAGATTTACTGGGTCCTACATAATGGAAGAAGGTAAAGAATAGAAGATGCATATTTAGATTAAACTTACTGATTTTCATGATTCAAACCACATCTGCAGTATAATTATATATATAAAGTATTAAATATATTTATTATAAAATATATTTATTATATGTATGAATATTATACATATATAATATTACTATATGTTATATATTGCACATAATAGCATATATAGCATATTATAATTATAATATAATATATTATGTGTTATATAACAAAATATTATAATTATAATATAATATTATGTTAATATAATTATAATATAACATAATTATAATATGTTATATTTATATATAATGATTACATATAATATTATCATTGTGTGGATTATTTTAAAATAATATATATTAAATGTGTAATAGTATATATGTTATATAATACATATTTTAACTGATAACATTTTATATATTATCTATATAATAGTATCATCATTGTGCAGATTATTTTTAAATAATAACCATGAAATAAGTGTCCCCTATTGTATCTGTCATCCCTTGTGCAATAACAGAGCCACAGAAGATGCTATTAGAAAACAGGGTATGGGAAAAAAAAATGACGAATAAGAGTCAGGACTAACTTCCAGGTCTCACTCTGATGGACAGAACATTGTGTGAAGACTCACACTGTTAACTTTTGCTCCAAGAACTACTACTGCAGAAACATACCAGGAAATCTGAAAGAATACATGGATCCTTTGAAAGAAGTGGCTTGCCACTGCAAACTCCATGTGACAGCTGAAAAACTGTAAGTGCCCAAAGTGTGAGAGGGAGAAAGTCCACCTCCAAACACACATTACCTTTGGAGAACTTGAACATCCAGATAATGGAAGAAGAATTTACCTAGAACTGAAATGAATTCAGAGAGCTGAATACAATATAAAAGAAGCAGCAGCAGTGGGAAGAGTAGGCACTTCCAGTTCCCAGGAAAGCTCAGGAAGCCATTTCTGACTTTATCTCACAGGGGTTCTTGGGGAGGGCTACCAGTGGAATCAGGGAAGGACCACAGGGAATAGCAACTCTGACTTGAATGTTGTAACAAATTCGACCCAGCACAAATTGTTCTGGGCAGAGTCTTGGAGGAGGCGAATAGGAAGTGCAGACATGAGCACAGAACCTGTGGCAGGTGGGGAGGGTGGGGCCTGAAAGCCCTGCTTGCTTTCTCAGTGGGAAGACATGTAGCCTGGGGCAAGGTCTCAGCCCTTCTCACCAGTTGTCTGTATATAAATTCGATGCTTTTGGTGGAACATTGTGAGAGTGAGACTGGCCTTGTTGCCTGGATGGGAGCTGGGTGAGACCTGTCACTACTGGTTTTTCCCAAGTTCCCTGGTGATGTGGATGATGCAGTAGAGGCAGCCATAATCCCCCTAGGAACATAACTCCACTGGCCTGAGAACCACACCCTAAGCCCCCACAGTGGCTACAGAAAGCCCCATTCAAGGAGAGTCTGAGTTCAGACACACCTAACCCTGGTTAAACCTGATGGTCTTTCTCTACCTTCCCTGGTAGCTGAAGGCAAAAATATTATCTCATGGAAGATCTATGGCCCTGCCTATCAGCTGAGAAACCCAAATACTTATCCACGTGATCTTAGAACAAACTTGTATCCCCCCATACTACTGCAGCTGATGCTTTCTTGAAAGTGCCACCTCTGCACTGGAGGCCAACCAAATCAAGCCATTACAGCAAATGAAAGAACAGTGGTGCTCCAAGAAAAAAAGAAAGCAACAGTGAATTCCACCATCTGTAACATGCTATTTAACTAGAGGTTCTGAGTCTGTCCATGTGATAACTTCATTGCTAGCACAACCAGCATTCCATGAAACCAGTGCACTAAACAAAACTACAATCAAGGACCCTCACGGAGTCCACTTCATTCCCCTGCTTCCTCCACCAGAGCATGTTCTTGTATCCACAGCTGAGAGACATGAAGATGGATCACATCACAGGACTCTGCAAACACTCCCCAGTACCAGCCCAGAACCCGGTAGCTCTGCTGGGTGACTAGATCCAGAAGAGCAATAAAAATCATTGCAATCTGTCTCTTAGAAAGCGGAGAAAGAGGAGAGCCCATTAACGGAGCACCCCATCGGACTAAAAAATCTGAACAACAGTGCTTGAGTCCCAGATCTGTCCTCTGACATAGTCTACTCAAATAAAATAAAACCAGAAAAGCTATTCTGGTAATATGACAAAACAAGATTCTTAAACACCCTCAAAAGATCACACTAGTTCACCAGCGATGGATCCAAACCAAAAAAAAGTCTATAATTTGCCTAGAAAAGAACTCAGAAGGTCAATTATTAAAATCCAACATAAAGAAACGTAAAAAGTAATGCAGGATATAAATGGAAAAATACACAGAGAAATAGATAACGTAAATAAAAAACAGTAACAACTTCTGGAAATGAAAGACACACTTAGAGAAATACAAAATACACTAGGAAGTTTCAGTAGTAGAATCAAACAAGTAGAAGAAAGAACTTCAGAGCTCAATGACCAGGCCTTTGTATTAACACAATCCAACAAAGAAAATGAAAAAAGAATTTAAAAAAATGAACAAAGCTTCCAAGAAGTTTGGGGATATGGTGAATGACCAAACCTAAGAATAATTGGTGTTCCCAAGAAAGAAGAGCAATCTAAAAGTTTGAAAAACTTATTTGAGAGAATAAGAGAGGAAAACTTTCCTGGTCTTGCTAGAGATCTAAACATTCAAATACAAGAAGCTGAAAGAACACTTGGGAAATTCATCACATAAAGATTATCTCCTAGGCACATGGTCATCAGGATATCTAAAGTCAAGGTTGAGACAAGAGTATTAGGTAACCTATGAAGGTAAACCTATCAAATTAATGGCAGATTTCTCAGCAGATATCCTACAAGCTAGAACGAATTAGGCTCCTATCTTAAGCATCCTTAAACAAAACAATCACCAGCTAAGAATTTGCTAACCAAGAAAACTAAGCTTCAGAAATAAAGGAAAGATACAGTCTTTTTCAAACAAATGCTAAGAGAATTTGCCACTACCAAGTAAGCAATGCAAGAACTGCTAAAAAGAGTTCTAAATCTTGAAACAAAACCTCAAAATACATCAAAATAGAACCGCCTTAAAACAAAAATCTTACACAGCCTATATCCCAGCACTTTGGGAGGCCGAGGCGGGCGGATCACGAGGTCAGGAGATCGAGACCACGGTGAAACCCCGTCTCTACTAAAAATACAAAAAATTAGCCGGGCGTGGTGGCGGGCGCCTGTAGTCCCAGCTACTCAGAGAGGCTGAGGCAGGAGAATGGCGTGTACCCGGGAGGCGGAGCTTGCAGTGAGCCGAGATTGCGCCACTGCACTCCAGCCTGGGTGACAGAGCGAGACTCCGTCTCAAAAAAAAAAAAAAACAATAACACAATGGAAGAAAAAGAAACACAAGGTATTCGGGCAACAAATAGTTAAATGAATACAATAGTACCTCACATCTGAATACTAACATTGAGTGTAAATGGCCTAAATGCTCCACATGAAAGATACAGAATGGCAGAATGGATAAGCATTCACCAACCAAGTGTCTGGTTTCTTTAAGAGATTCACCTAACACATAAGGACTGACATAAACTTAAGGTATAGGTGTGGAAAAAAAATTCCATGCAAAAGGACACCAAAATGGAGCAGAAGCAGCTATTCTCATATCAGACAAAAAGGACTTTAAAACAACAGCAGTTAAAAAAGACAAAGAGGGACATTATATAATGATAAAACGACTAGTCCTTCAGGGAAATATCACAATCCTAAATAGTTTCAGTAGGATTAATACCAATTCTTCTTTGAATGTCTAATAGAATTTAGCTGTTAATTCATCGGGTCCTGGACTTTTTTTGTCTTTTTTTTTTTTTTTTTTTTGCTGATTCAATCTTGCAACTTATTATTAGTCTGGTAAGGGTGTATATTTCTTCCTGGTTTCATCTATGAGAGTTGTATATGTTCAGAAATTTATCTACGTCCTCCAGATTGTTCAGTTTGGCACATATAGGTGTTCACAGTAGCTTTAAATGATCTTTGTATTTCTTTGATATTGGCTGTAATATCTCCAGTTTCATTTCTTATTTTCCTTCTTCGGATTTTTTGTTGTTGCTAATCATTGGTCTATCAATTCTGTTTATCTTTTCAAAGAACCAGCTTTTTGTTTCAATTATCTTTTGCATTTTTTGGTTTCAGTTTCATTTAGTTCTGCTCTTATCTTTATTATTTTTCTTCTGCTGGGTTTGGGTTTACTTTGTTCTTGTTTCTGTAGTTCCCTAAAGTGTCACGTTAGCTTGTCTCTTTGCGCTCTCTCAGACATTTTGATGTAGGCATTTAATGCTATGAATTATTTCATCTTAGCACTGCTTTTGCGGTATCCCAGGGGTTTTGATAAGTTTTGTCACTATTATCATTCATTTCAAAAATTTTTTAAATTTTCATCTTGATTACATTGTTCACTCAAAGATAATCCAAGAGCAGGTTACTTAATTTCTAGGTATCTGTATAGATTTGAGTGTTCCTTTTGCGGCTGATTTTCAGTTATATTCCACTGTGGTCTGAGAATGTATGTAATATAATTTTGTTTTTCTAAAATTTATTGAGACTTGTTTTGTGGCCTATCATATGGTCTATCTTGGATAATGACCCATGTGCTGAGGAGAAGAATGTATATTCTGCAGTTGTTGGGTAGAATGTTCTGTTAAGTCCATTTATTTTAGGGTATAATTTAAATTCATTGTTTCTTTGTTGACTTTCTATCTTGCTAATCTGTTTAGTGCTGTCAGTGGAGTATTGAATTCCCTCACTATTATTATGCTGCTGTTTATCTCATTTCTTAGGTCTAGTAGTAAGTAACTGTTATATAAATTTGTGTGTTCCATTGTTAGGTGCAAGTATATTTAGGATTATAATAGCTTCCTGTTGGACTAATCTTTTTATCATTATATAATATACTTCATAGTCTTTTTTTTTTACTGTTGCTTTAAAGTCTGTTTTGTCTGATACAAGAATAGCTACCCCTGCTTGCTATAGGTTTCCATTTGCATAGAAAAATTATTTGACCCCTTTACCTCAAGTTTATGTAAGTCCTTGTGTCAGGTGAGTCTCTTGAAGACAGATACTTGGTTGGTGGTTTTTTTTTTAATCTATTCTACCATTCTCTGTCTTTTATGTGGAGCATTTAGACTATTTATATTCAATGTTAGTATTGATATGTAAGGTACTGTTCTATTCATCTGTTAGTTGTTACCTAAAAACTTTGTTTTTTTCATCATGTTATTGTTTTACAGGTCCTGTGAGATTTATGCTCTAAGGAGATTCTATTTTGGTGTTTATTGAGGTTTTGTTTCAAGGTTTAGAACTCCTTTTGGCATTTCTTATAGTGCTGATTTGGCAATGGCAAATTCAGTATTTGTTTGTCTGAAAAACCATTTTTCTCTCTTTCATTTATGAAGCTTAGTTTTTCTGGATATCAAATTCTTGGCTGAAAATCATTTTGTTTAAGAAAGCTAAAGATAGACCCCTAATCCCTTCTGGCTTGTAAGATTTCTGTTGAGAAACCTGCCGGTAATCTGATAGGTTTCTCTTTATAGGTTACCTGATGCTTTTGCCTCACAGCTCTTAAAATTATTTTTTTATCTTGATTTTATATAACCTGATTACTATGTGCCTTTGTGGAGATCTTTTTGCAAAGAATTTCCCAGGAGTTCTTTGAGTTTCTTATGTTTGAATGTCTAGATCTCTAGGAAGGCCCAGGATGTTTTCCTTAATTATTTCCTCAAATAAGGTGACTCCATACCTGCCTCACAGCATCTGCTCTCTGGTTTTGTCCCCAAATCCTCTGCCTTTCCCCTGGATGCTACTGGAAGTGGAACTAAGTCTGCTGGGTGAGGCTGCCTGTCAGCGTCTGAATCTCTGAGTGTGGGAGACAGCCACTTCCTGAAGAGCCAGGGCAGTGAACCCAGGGCAGCTGGGACCACCACTGGATAATATCCAATGGTGGTGGCCCGTTGGATATTACTTCTACCCACCTGCCTTAGCTACAAATCACCTACACAGGGATACTGCCCCTATTGGCCTGAAGCCTGAATCACCAGCTCAGTAAATAAAATACAGAGGAAAAATTAAATATATAAAAATTAAATAGATAAAATGAAAACCATGACAGGATGAGATGAGCTTCAGGAGATCTCTGCCATTCTAATCCCATGTGAGACATTGAACTCACCCATGTACCAAGAACATAACTACTACTACGAGCATCTGGAAAAGCCAGTGAAAAAATAATCTATAACCAAGAAACTCATACAGATTTTCACCCCTAAAAGCAACATGAATACAATTAAGCTAAATAAACATCAAAGTTTAAACCTTAAGAATAAAAAAGAAATTAAAAGAACCACAGTCCAATCAAAAATAAATTCAAGAACAATTTGAAGAAATAATGTATCCAAATGACAAAGAATCATAAAAGTAATTCTAGTAGTGTGACAAAACAGGGTTCTATAACAACGCCAAATGATCAAACTAGCTACTCAGCAATGAATTCAAACAAAAAAGAAATCTATGAATTGCCAGATAATGAATTAAAAAATTTGATTACTAAGGTACTCAAGGAGATACTAGAGAAAGGTGAAAACCAACTTAAAGAAACTTAAAAATATATATATAAATAAAAAACTTCCCAGAAAAATAGAAATCATAAAGAAAAATCTATCAGAACTTCTGGAAATGAAAAACATGCTTAGGAAAATACAAAGTACAGGCGAATGTTTCAACAATAGAGTAGAACAAATAGAATAAAGAATTTCAGAGCCAGAAGACAAGGTTTTGAAGTAACCCAATCAGATGGAAACAAACAAACAAAAACATTTAAAAAAATGAACTAAGTCTACAAGAATTATGGGATTATGTAAAATGGCCAAACCTAAGAATGATTGATGTGCTTGGCTTAGAAGAGTTTAGAAACCTCAAAAGTTCACAGTGTGACTCTCCACACACTATTCTGTCCTGCCATCCTGGAAAGAAGAAAAACAAAAACCAAAAAACTGATGATAATATTGAGTGATTTTACTCCTCTTTCTTTCATTAGAATACCAGCTATTATTTCATATACATATATTCTAATTTGTGAGGGGTAGTATTGTTGGTACAAAATTACGAATGCATTGAAAATGTAATAAACTGAAAAGCTAGAACCAAGTTCTTAATGGCTAATTGCCTATTCCTCATTATTGTGGTCTCTTTTCCATACAGCCAAAAACAATGACAACACACATTTGAGGATATATTTTCTTAAAAGTTTATGGTTCTGAAGGCATTTGTTCCTAACAATACAGGCTCAGAGCAGTAGGTAATTTGTCAATTAAGATGAGCTAACACAGTATTTTACTCACCAGCTAATAGAAGCCAACATTTTTACTTACTCTACAAGAAGTTTAGTCTTTAATTTTTAAACCTTTGTGAAACTTGAATTAATTAAATATATTGATGTGCTTACTTATTTTTATAATGATGACTTTTTTATTAGCTATTGTTTTCATTTTCTTCCTGATAAATTTTAGCAAAGAAAACAACTGGAAACATAGATTTTCTTTTTTCTAACTCCTGGCATTTAACAGGCACAATTTGCAAATAAGTTAATTATACACTAATTTTTCTAAAAAAGTTTTTTTTCTATTTCTCAATTTTTTTTCAATGAACAAAGCTTCATTTTTCAAAAACAAATAAGAAAGGGAGTACAGAGAATAAAAGGGAAACATTTGAGAGATGATATAAAGTTTAAGTCATACAAAAAAGGTAGAAAAATAAGTAAAGTCTATGCTTACATTAAACAAAAAAATAAGTGTTATTTTGTAAAAGATTCAATAATAAACATTAAAATTCAGTTAAAAGCAATGACAAACCAAAACAAATGGTAGCTACTGAAGCATTGTTGTTGTCATTTGAACTGTGTGCCTAAATGAAAAATTGCTTATTAAAATACTAATCTAATCAATCTAGAATGGTTGGATGTGTTTAACAAGTGATGATCGAGAAATTATGTTTTCAGTGTACACAGTGAATTGATAATGCATATTTATTTTATTAAGCAAAATTAGTTGTCAAATGCAAATTTGTAAAATATCTTACCTCTTCAGTAAGTAAACAAGAAGCACAAAACATTTTTATATTTTTAACTTTGTTTTTAATTTTTTTAAAAATAGGGCTGCATTGCCTGTTATGACTAGCATAGCAATAGAAAAAATATTTAAATATTTATATTGCACTCAATCTATAATACCTATAGTCACAAGATTATTTGTTTTAAAATGAGAACTCTTTTATAAAGCTGCATAGTTGACAAAATATTTTTAAATATATTAAGTTTATCTTTTTTACAAAAATATAAAAATGACTAAGTTTCCTACACATAAATACAGACTAATAGCTCAATTTAGTGTAGCTTTGCTATTCATAATACAAAATAAACCACTCATTAAGTATGGATAGATACAGATCAAAGGTTAAATGAAATTAATAAGCATTTTCAATTTAATAACTGGAAAATATAAGTGAAAATCTTTCAATATTTCATGTATGTCATTTAAATTTACTATACAAATGGTAGAATATTGTCACTTGTAATAACTGAAGTTTATATGTAAAGTATACAAAATAGATACTGTTTTTTCTTATAATTTAATCTTTAGCAGATAAAAATTATATATTTTGCTTAAAATAATTTTCTGTATGTTAAATATTAAATGAAAACATCAAAAGTTAATACATTACTGTATACTGGTTGGAAATAAAATTTATCTATTCATGTAAGTATTTTATTTTAGAATTTAAAGAACCTTCCATAAAATAAAAACCTAACATTTATCTTCTAAAAGTCAATAGAATTGTGCTAAGTACAAAAAATCTTACCTTTTTATTGCATATAAAATGATTAATAAAATTTAAATAATTCAGATATTTAAAACTTTAAATTTACTCAAGTTCTATAAGGGGATTGAAATTTCAGATGTTATCTTTGTAACTGAAATTATGAAAAAATTATCTATAAATATTGATTAATAGTGACCTGAGCAACATATACTTATTTTATTTTCTGTCTTGAACCACTTTTTTACCTTTTTATATTTTCCTATCTTATTGTACTACTGTATTTTCCCTGATTATGTACAATATTTTTCTATTAATTGTATTTTCTTACTTATTGTCCTAATAGTCTTATTTTTAATCTGTTTGCACAGACTCCTCTGTTAATTGAGTCAACTTTTGAATATAGTCTTCATTGTTGTTAACTGATTATTTTATTTTCAAATCATCAACATTTTGTGTAGTGGTGCTATCTTCTCAACTCTCTCTGAATGCAAATAAGAAAAATTTGATTGTTTAAAAAGCTTTGCTCTTCCTTGAATATTTTATTCGGAATCATTTATTTTATTTGTAATCTTGTTATTTTTCTCGGTCTTTCAGGTAGTTTCCAAATAGCTGATGATTCTTGGGGTTTAAAGGTACTAGCACATGACTCCCCTCTTCTTTCTCTGGAATATATAAATGTCCTATGGGTATTTATTTTATTTTATTTTATTATTTTTTATTTTATTTTATTTTATTTTATTTTTTTATTTTTTATTTATTTTTTTTTTTGAGACGGAGTCTCGCTCTGTCCCCCAGGCCAGAGTGCAGTGGTGCGATCTCGGCTCACTGCAAGCTCCGCCTTCCGGGTTCACGCCATTCTCCTGTCTCAGCCTCCTGAGTAGCTGGGACTACAGGTGCCCACCACCACGCCCAGCTAATTTTTTGTGTTTTTAGTAGAGACTGGGTTTCACTGTGTTAGCCAGGATGGTCTCCATCTCCTGACCTCGTGATCCGCCCACCTCGACCTCCCAAAGTGCTGGGATTACAGGCTTGAGCCACCGCGCCCGGCCCCTGGGTATTTTAACATAATGGTTATTCTCTAAGCATTGGTTGGACAGATCTTCACATAGTCATTACGTTATGCTTTATAATTATGCCATTCACATTACACAGACTAATAGATTTTTGTTGCTGTATCAGTTATGCTGAGAATAGGTTCAAAGCTCCCACTTAATTATAAATTTAAAAATAATCTCATATTTTTTCAAATTTTGTTTGTATTTTGAGACTATTTCATGATGTATATACAAATGTATAATTGTTATGTATTATTGGTAAATCATTCTTTCAGTCATAATTCACAAATTCTCCTTTAAACACAAAAATGATTTTTACTTTGCATGGTAAAATATAGGCACCCCAGACTTTTAATGTTAGTATTAATATCCCATTGATGTTCTTTCATCTCACTTTTATACTTAGTATTTTAGCATTTTTTTGTATGCATTAGTTATTTGTATTGCCAATCTAAAAAGAATGACTCAGTGACAAATGATTGCTTGTCAGCTAAATCTATTAATTAAGATATGCATTATTTTTTATAGTATGATGTTGGACATCAGTTTTCTTTGTAGTTGTGCTCATTTTTGATTTATATATATTTGAGCACATGTTATCAGATGTAGAGAACTTAGAAGAATTATTCCTTTTCAGTAAACAAAGCATGTTACATTATGATATAATCCCCTATGTCTCAGGCAGCGTTTTTCTTTTGTTGCCCATTTTGGTGTTATAAATATAGTGATGCTATCTCTCATTTTGTTAATATTTGCTGGTAAAAATTTTTAACACCTATGATCCATCTATCTGTGTCCCTCCATTATAAATATGCCTATTATAAATACTGCATTTTGTAATTTTATTTTATTATCTGGTTTGGAAACTTCATTTATAAAATGAGACAGTTTAGTCCATTTATATATATCATGATTTCTGAAACAAAACTACCATTTAACTGAGTACAGTTTACTTACTTTCTGTTTATTCATTTAACCTCATGCTTTTCTTCTTTGGGTTGACTGAATTTTTTTTCTAATTTTTTTTTCCTCCAATAAATTAGAATATATATTCACATAGAGAGAATAGATATAAAATATACATGGGATTATGTGTATTCATATATAATCTTTAACTTAGCATTTACTCTAGGTCTTTTAGAACCATAATTAAGCTTTGGGTAAATCTGTATCTTTAGCCCGTTTTACCAAAAATAATAATCCAAAAGCCATTGTCCTAGAAGTTTGCTGGTAATCCATCTATAAAACCTCATATTTTTATGTTATTGCAATAAATAAATACATAAACAAATTAATGGCCTGATAAGTAGCATTCCAAATTATGTGGTGTAAATATTTCCACTGTTGCAGATTTTAAGCCACCAATGTTACTTCTCTGAATGCTGAGTAGAGATGTGAAAAATCAGCTCTCATGAGCAGATATGTTCTAGCTCCTGCCCATCACTGCTTAGAATGCCTAAATTCTCTTCGGTCTTATATGTTAGTTTTCTTCTGATGTTTTAGTTCTATTTAATTATTTCCTAAAGGTACATTTTTATTATACTTTTAACACGTGAAAGTTAAATTCTCTTTAATGTATATTTTAATATGATTTTACAATTACAGAAGCATTGGATTGTGTAAAATTAGAACATACAAAAGTATGTAAAGAAATACATCTATAAAAACAGGTAGCCTATTATCTAGAGATAACTTCTGTTAATGCATTGCTGCTTAGTTTTGTATAGCTTCACACACACACACACACACACACACACACACACACACACACACAATTCCTTCAGGAAGTTTTTCAGTTGGTGTTTATTAGTAACTTTTCAATTTTTTACCACTAATTTTTTAATAATATTTTGTCTTTATTGTGGACCTAACTTTTTAAATATCTTTGCTTATTTACACCTACATATTTCGTAGATTCTATCAGTCTGCTTTATCATCTAAAACTCTATAACCTGCAAATCTTACTCAAAAGTAAATGTTTTCCTACTGTATTTTTTATATTTATTTGTAATCCAACTCACAACAGTGTTTTCATTGGGAATTCTATGTAGCTTGGTTTGAGTGTGTTTTTCTCTGTAATAATTTTTCTTTCTTTCTTCTACACACTCAGAATTTTCACTCCCCGAACTATAATTTTTAAATTGTAGTTTATTTTTCTCTTAGTTCATATGCCACAGGGGTATTATGAATTCAAACACCAAACCTATATTAGAAACATTACACCTTGTCAGAGGATTTGTTTTGCCATCCAAATCTCAGACACAGATATAAAACGCTCCTCTTCTTCTACCTTGTATAATTGAACAGAATACTTTCTCCAGACTTCAACTAATGAGACAATATTTCAAGACATTTAGCAATTGCAAAAGTCTCATTTCCAGCTTTCCAACTATTACATTATTTCCTATCCCTGTTTGTATTTTAAAACAAAAGATATATGACAAATGAAATAATTAACAAAGCATAAGCATATTAGAAGTGGTTAATATTCATACACTCTCCCCAATACACACAGCAGTCACTTCATTAGCTCATATAGTTAAAGCTATGATTTTTACACTTCCTTCTTTATTTCCATTGAAGAAAAATGGGGCCATACCTAGGGTAACGGAGCGGGGGGAGGGAGGGCATAACAGGAAATAATAACTTCTCCAGCTTGTCAACCTATTCTCTATTGCAAGAACATCAAAATTTTATAATTATTTTTGAGATTCCATAGAATATTTTTCATAAACAAGTATTCTCAGCTACTGTATGTTATGGTTTGTTTCCTTCCTATTTTTCTCTGATTATTTTAATTAATATGTTCTCTTCGGGCATTTTTTGATCCATGAAGGCCAGGAGCCACTTGCCACCACAAGTTAATATTTGCAGTAACAATAGTCATACATAGGCCTGACTTCTCACTACCAACAAAAGAATGGCATCATCACTTATGCTGTAAGCCAGCTTGCTTTGGATTATTTAAGCCAAAATTTAATGATATTACGTGTGTGTGTGTGTATGTGTGTGTGTATACATACATATACACGTATACATGAACATATATACATATGTGGTATGTGTGTACATCTACACACATGTGCATACGTATATACATATACCCACACATGCATACATATACACAGACACACACGTTTGCACGTTTGTGGGTTTCATTTGTGGCAAAATAGAAATTGTTCATTCCTGTCTAAATTTCACTTTACAAGTACTCAAACAATGCTAATTTTCTTGTGTTCCAGAGCTTCCCAATGATTTTAGTCACATGGACATGCTTAGTATTATATTTGTAGCTCCACTACTTCCCTTAAACACGAATTCTAAGTCTGTAAAGAATATTTGCTTGCTTCAGTTGCTAGGCTTTATTGAATTTATTCCTGTGTTTGTTCACTTTCTTGTTTTTAGGGACGAGGTCTCACTATGTTGCCCAGGCTGGTCTCAAAATCCCAGTTTCAAGGGATCCTCCCACCTAAGCCTCTCAAAGTTCGGGGATTACTGGCATGAGCCACTGTGCCTGGCATATTGAGGTTATTCTCACCTATAAAAACTCAGATATTTTAATCTTAAGTTCCATGTTTTCTATAAAATAGGAAGCGTACCTAAATTTCCAGCTATACTTAGCCTGAGCAGTCCTCAGGCAAGGCCAGATACCCCGGAGCCTCAATACTGAGCATATCTTAACATAGATTTGGGATTTATAAAATTCTGCTTCAAAATATATAAATTAATTATATGTTATTCATAAGTAATCGTTATTTGACATTTTAATAAAATCAACAAGTATTTATTTATTTATTTTTTTACTTTTTCCACCTGGTCATGTTGTAACATTTTTCAGAACTGAGTCACTTAGTAGAAGAAAAATAAATTTTTCCAAAAACTTGATTTCAAAAAACAATCCTGACCGTGTAGAAAGAATCTTTGTTTTTCTTTTGATATTTCTCTGTTAAAAAAATGACATACCATTAAATTATATGTTAGTTATAAGCTCTTTTGGTATTAATTTAATGAAAGAGATATAAAAACTTATAGAAAATACTGAGTTTAATCTTACATAATATTTAATCGACTGTCAAATTACCTTTAACTTTTTAAAATGCTATTTATAAAAAATAGTATTATGATGCAAATGTTAATGTATACTTTACAGTGTTTAGATAGTATTAAGAAAAAATATAAATGAATTTAATGCAAAAATATCAAGATCTAACTGGAAATATATTGGGTATGAATTGGATATTTTCAAATAACTTGATATAAAAATATAAGTATTTTGAATATATATTAATATAGTTCAAATAGAAATGGTTAACTACATATTAAGAATACAGCCAATGGTTCCTACTCTGTGGCATAACTAATTATACAGGACATAACAATATTCAAACTGCAATAACATCTGAATGAGAAGGCCTATATTTAATAGTAAAATAAAATAAGTCAGGAAAATTAATATTGTGATATTAAAAATATGAAATTTATTTCTTTAATATAACTAACATTAATATAACCAATTTCATGATTCAGCATTTTTAATATTGCCATTATTACATTACTTAAGGGAAATTAAAAATGAAAGCCCTAAACTGCTAGATATTAAAGCAAAATGTAAATGCAGAGGTAGAGACAAATTAGTAATATTTGTGATTAAGAATATGTGCATATGATATTAAAAGAGAGAAATGGAATTTAATAATTTTAATTCATAAAATTTTAATTCATAAAGTCTTCATAGGATATTATATTGGATTATTTTATAATTCTTCTACATAAAAATGGCAATTATTTTCTTTAAATAAAGTTAAATTCTAGAATGTGGGCCAGAGTTAACACTAAGATAATATGTTAAATATTGTTAAATATGATGCTGCCCTCTAAAATGCCATGATAAATTGGCTGTTCTCCAGTGTTTTCAATGTACTGCTTTACATATCTTCCGCATCTTGGAACATGAGGGTGTTGGCCTCTCCTGAGGAGTGGTGGAGTCCTAAGAGAATCTGTCATCCAGACCCCAGGCTGCTTATGCCTGGAAAGTTATGTGAAAAAAGTAAGCACTCTTACTTAAGCCAATGATATGTTTTGTGTCTGGTAGTAGGATCTATATATTCATCAATACAATATCTTTCAACTTTATTAGATATCGCCATTCAGTTTTCCAAAATGGTTGTGTAAACTACATTTACAAAAGAAGTTATAAGGTTCTTATCATTGCACCTATCCCCAGATTTCAATTTTATTGTCAGATTTGAAATTTTTTCAAAATAATCAGTGTGAAATGCTATTCCTTTTTAAATGTAATTTGTATTTTGTGATTACTAGGGGTGTTGAGATACTTTCTAAGTGGCCAGTTTCACAAAATTCTCATGAATATTTTTCCACTTTTCAGTGAGGTGAGATTGTTTGCTATATATATATGTATATATACACACACACAACATATATACATATTGAAAATATATATTCAAAACATAATATATATTCCATACATATTCAATATATATCGAAATGCATTCAAAATATATATCAAATATGTACATTGAATATATATTAATTAAATATATCAAATATATATTGAATACAACATATTAAATATATATGTATTATATACTCTACATAGTAAATAGGTATAATATATATGCACTAATATAATAATATATTTTATGTAATAAATAATACACATTATTATATATTTATAAATTCAATATTATGTTTATAAAGGCAATTGTAAATTCAATATTATATATTCAATATAATAATACATATTCAGTAAATACATAATAATAAATATTGAATAGATATAGGAGCTTCTTATATATCACATTCTAGGATTTTCATAAAAATGATGAATAATGTGAGTGATTAAGGACATTCTTAATTTTTAGTATTTTATGGGCAATCATGCTGGGGAATTACCTGTAGATATAGCATAGTCTATTACATTGAAGAGTATTTTATTTATTATGTTAGATAAGTACAAATGCATTCCACAAGCTTTTCTCAAGACTGAAGAAAAAAAAATATGTGGCCCATTGCTGTGTTGAAATAAATTAACTGATTTTACAATACCCAACAAGGTTTAACTTTTTAAAATATAGAATATTTAATCTTGGTATATTTTAATTTAAAAATACTGCATATTAAATATGCTAGAAGATTACCTTGAATCTGTTTTCATTTATTAATAAAGGAAAATACTTACTCCATGCTTTCCTAATTTATATACGCATTTTCTGGCATTATTGTTATGCTGGTGTCATAAAATTAATTCATAATCTTATGAATTTCTCAGGTCAAAATCTACTTTATAACATAGGACTAAACCGTTCTTAAGAGAAGTACTTTTTGTGATAAATAATTTACTTTCTGTTGTGGACTGAATGTTTCTGTTCCCCCAGAATTCTCATGTCGGAAGCCTAACTCCCAAGGTGCTGGGAGAGTGTATTAGGAAGTGGGGTCTTTGGAAGGTAAGTAGGTTTAGATAAAGTCATGAGGCTGGAAACTCCATGATGATTGTCCTCGTAAAAAGAAAAAGAGTCTAGTGCTCTCTCTCTCTCTATCTATGACAAGCAGGCTTCATTCTGCAAACAAGGAAAAGAGCCCTCATAAAAAACTGAATAAACTGGGGCATTGATGGTAGACTTCCCAGCCTTTAAAAACATGAGAAGTGTGTTTTAAGCAAATCAGCCCATGATATTTTTGTCATAGTAGCCCAAACTGACTAAGACACCTGGTAGTTGCTTCAGTAGCACTCGTTGACATTCTTTTTTAAGTTTCTTTTAAAGCAGTCTTTTTGTGGTTATATTTCTGTTTAGGTTTCTTACTTCTTATGTCAAAAGTTTTAAGAAAATACCTACTTCACTAAAATGTATTAGAATACATTTCTATATTATAATGTTATTTTTATCTCCCTATTTATAAAATTAAATTTCCATTTTGTTAGCATCTAATTTTGACTCTTTTATGGTTGATTTTTATTAACTTCTTCACTACACTTATAGGCTAGACCTTATTTCTGTTTATGACTCATTAATTCCTTCTCTTAGCTTAATTAATTCCCACATTCTATTTTTCACAGGTCAGTTTTAGTTCCATCTTGTAATATTTGGTGCAATTTAAATCAATAATATCTTATTTAATAATGAAGACATAGATTTGCTTTTGTTAACTGTTTCTGGTTCATCTAGGTTTCACAGGTGATGTTTCATTACTGTCTCTCTGTATCATATATCATAGAAATTTAGTTTATTTCATCTTCCAGGTTATTTAATGACTTTCCATATTCTGCAATAGTTTATGTTCTAAAAGTTAATTTATATTTAATTTTTATGTAGTACAAAAGTAAGAATAGCCTCCTTCACATGGTGCAAGCTGTAGGTGGATCTACTATCCCACCTGCAGCTGGAAAATGGTGGCCTTCTTCTCACAGCTCTACTAGGCGGGGCCCCAGTGGAGACTCTGTGTGGGGGCTCCCACCCCATATTTCCCTTCTGCACTGCCAAACTTCTGTCTGGGCATCCAGGCATTTCTATGCATCTTCTGAAATCTAGGTGGAGGTTCCAAAATGCCAGTTCTTTACTTCTGTGCACGCACAGGCTCAACACCACATGGAAGCTTCCAAGGCATGGGGTTTGCACCTTCTGAAGCCACAGCCTGAGCTCTACATTGGCTCCTTTCAGCTACAGCTGGAACATCTGTGATGCAGGGCACCAAGTCCCTAGACTGCACATAGCGTAAGGACCCCAGGTGGTGTCCACAAAGCCATTTTTTTACTCCTAGACCTCAGGTCTGTGATGAGAGGCTGCTGCAAAAGTTTCTGACATGACCTGGAGACATTTTCTCCTTTGTCTTGGTGATTCACATTTGGCTCCTTGTTAGTTATGCAAATATCTCCAGGCAGCTTGAATTTCTCATCAGAAAAATGGGATTTTCTTTTCTATCACATTGTCAGGCTATAATATTTTTGAACTTTTATGCTCTGCTTTCCTTTTAAAACTGAATGTCTTTAACTGCACCCAAGTCACCTCTTGAATGCTTTGTATTGCTTAGAAATTTATTTCACCAGATACCCTAAATCATCTCTCTCAGGTTCAAAATTCCACAAATCTCTAGGGAAGCGGCAAAGTGTCACCAGTCTCTTTGCTAAAACATAACAAGAGTCACCTTTGCTCCAGTTTCTAACATGTTCCTCATCTCCATCTGAGACCACCTCAGCCTGGATTTCATTGTCCATATCATTATCAGTATTTTTTGTCAAAGTCATTCAACAAACCTCTAGGAAGTTCCAAACCTTCTCACATTTTCCCTTCTTTCTCTGAGCCCTCCAAACTGTTCCAATCTCCACCAGTTACCCAGTTCCAAAGTTGCTTCCACATTTTGGGGTATCTTTTTAACAATGCCCCACTCTACTGGTACCAATCTACTATATTAGTTGGTTTTCATGCTGCTGATAAAGACATACCAGAGCCTGGGAAGAAAAAGAGGTTTAATCGGACTTACAGTTCCACATGGCTGGAGAGGCCTCAGAATCACGGTGGGAGGTGAAAGGCACTTCTTACTTGGTGGTGGCAAGAGAAAATGAGGAAGGTGAAGAAGCAGAAACCCCTGATAAAACCCTCAGATCTTAGGGGACTTATTCACTACCATGAGAACAGTATGGGGGAAACCAAACCCATAATGCAAATTATCTCCCACCAGGTCTCTCCCACAACATGGGGGAATTATGGAAGTACAATTCAAGATGAGAGTTGGGTGAGATCATAGAGCCAAACCATATCACCAGAGGACTTAATACTGGTAAAGGCATTTCCTTCCCTTTCTCCCTCTCTAGGCTCAGAGTGGGAGAGACTTTAGATTGTATTTCTTTCTACTCCTACCACAGTAAAGATCACCAAAATGCATTTTCTGATTCATTGTACTTGAGTAAAGCCCTGGGAAACTGAAAGAATTACCTCTGTTGACCCAGAAGAGCACCTAAAGTACCCATGAGAAGAAATCAGAGATCTCAAGCTAAAAATTGCAAAAGCTAAGTGCCAATAATTAACATTTCATGGATATCCTCTTTATAGTCTCACCTGTGCTTGCTGTTCTCACCTTTGCTCTGTTCCTCACCATAAGGCATCTTTGTCAAGGACCCCTTAGTCATGAACTCCCAAGGGATTATCTACTCCCCTTTGCAGTCATTTCTCTCTTAAAGTTTAATTGCCCCGTACAAGATTTAATTTATTTCACTAGGGTGAAACAGCTCTAGCCACAACATGGTTTTTAGAATGTTTAGTCTATTTTACTTTTTATTTCTGTTATCTTTGGCACTAGATTTTTCACGTTAGCTCCTCTATGTATAATACTAATATTCGGTCCATGCATACTTAAACTTCTTGTAAAATTTGTTTGCTCTCACCTAGAGGCTGTCAAACTCCAAAAGATCATGCAAGTGGAGCCTCAGACAGTGGCTCTTTTTACGAGGGACCCTTAGATAGGCCTCTGAGAGAGCTCTGACTGCTATTTTCTCAAAACAACACACTCTGTCAGCATGAAGGGGTTAAGAGTGGTCATCACCCCTATCCTAAGGCCAGTTAGATGTACCTCTTCCTAGGAGAAATTGTTGGCTGTAGGAGGCAGACAGGTCCCTAGGTAGAAAGGTGTGGGTCCCTGGTGAGGCTTGACTTTCAAGCCAGTGATGTCCTGAAGCCTGGGGGCTGGGCTGTCACTTCTGGGTGGAGTTCACAACCCAGAGTGGGAACTTCCTTGATGCTTTTTGGCCAGTCAGATGTTGCTTTTTCCAGACCCACTCCTGGACCAATCAGTATGAACTTCCTTTATTCTGAGCCCATAAAAACCCTGGACTTTGCCATGTATCAGCTCTACCTGGTTGTGGATAGGAGATACCTGCTTTGGGTCTCCTCTCTACCGAGAGCTGTTTTGTCACTCAATAAAGCTCTTCTCTGCCTTCCTCACCCTCCATTTGTCCATGCAACCTTATTCTTAACGGACATGGGATGGACTTGGGACCCACCAAATGGTGGATGTGAAAAGGGGTGTAACACTTTCCTTGCTAGATTGCTGAGCTGCAGGTGGGAACAAAAAGGGCTGTAACACATTCCTGACTGGTTCACTGAGCTGCAAGTGGTGACACACTCTCATTTGTCAGGCTGTGGGAGTAAAGACAAGCAACCTTTCTGGGGTCCCAGACCTCAGAATTCCCCAAGCCAGAGCTGTAACACTATAGCCATCCTGCCATCTGCTGGCGTTGGGCAGTCACCCCACATGACAGGAAGTAGCAGCGGCGTTGGGCTAGCCCAGGAGCCGTCAGCCTGAGGGGGGCAGTGGGACTGAACGAGCTGTAACACAAACTGAAACATGCCCATCCCTCAGTTCACTGTGCTGTGGGCAGTGGGAATGAGAGAGTTGTAACACGTCCTCCCTCACCCCTTGGGGCTCCACAGTTGCTGGCCTCTCTGAGTTTTCTGGCACAACCACATTTTCCTTGTCCAGATGTCAGTGCCCATAGAAGAAGCTGCTTGTGCTATATCTGGCCCAGCCATAGCTGTGCATGGAGCTGGCACCTGTGCCTGTGCCTGGAGCTGCCTGCCCCCGCCATAGCAGTTGGCACCCCTGGCTGTGCACAGTGGCTGGACCTCATGCTTGCTGACTCACACACCCCTTGCCACTCTGCACCTGGCTCACCCTAGGTGGGTGTGGGATTTGGACTGGTATCGTGAGCTGAGCACAGCCTGCTGAGCCAAGTGGGTGGAAGGAGCTCAGTGAGTGTGAGTGAAACTCGAGCAGAGGCGGCACCAGACACAGAGGTTTCCGGCTGGCAAAGCAACACCCGAAGGATCCTGTGACAGTGGAATCACTGGTTTATGCATATATCCAGACTCACTAAAATGTACACATTAAGTATTTGCAGTTTCTTAGATATCAATCATGCCCAAATAAAGCTTTAAAAACAAACAACAATGAGTAATCTTTCTATATACTGACATTAAATGATTAAGCTAGGACATATTAATAGAAAAAAACAGGTGAACAAAAGTGAATATGATATACAACTGTCTATCTAGAAGAAAGGAAATGATATAAATAAATATATGTGTGTATATGTGTGAGTATGCTTATTTTTAATTGAGAAATAAACAGAAATTTAATTAAAAATATATTTCTCTACAGGGAGAGGAAGGAACTAGGCCTGAAGGAATGGAGATAGAAAGTAATATACTCTATATATACCTTGTTTCATATATTTGACTTGAATATCTCATAAATGTTTTACATATTTACACAAAAATTAAATGAAAAGGCAGTTTCTAGATATTGAAGGTTAAAAAATGAAAACTTAAAAATATATAAACAATTTAGCAAAATGTTTCAATTTGATTATATGTTGTATTGATATTTATAAATTATGAATGACTTAATAATTTCAATATCTCATAAACTTTAAACTAGTTGATGTAAATGTTTCTTTTAGGGTTAAATTTGGAAACTAATGTAGATAATGAAAGGAAAAATAAAAGCAGGTTTATAACTCAAAGCACATTTATTACAATGATTAACAAAAATTTAAGTTATTTACCCTTTTGACATAAACTGTTAACTTAGTATTGTTAGATAAAACACTGTTATGTTTGAATGTTACATAAGAATAATTTTTGTAGTGTGTCTATTTGTATGTTACATTTGAATGTTACATAAGAATCATTTTTGTAGTGTATCTATTCACCAAATATTATATAGTCCATGCTTATACTTTAATTTGCTAAATCTGGTACCCCTATATGAACCTCTTCTTTAATATGGAGGAAAAAGCATTTTTATATTTCCTAAAAATTGTATTTCATTTCATATAAAAGTAAAATAAGAAAACCTTTTTTCCTTTTTTTACATTTCTATTTTTGTGTTTGGCAAACTAGAACGAAGCAGTATTTTATAAGTTCTAATATATGTTTTATTAATGAATATACACTTAATAACATGATATATGTTTCCAATACTTACTGCTATTTTGAAAGATATATAACAATATTCTATATTTTGTTGAATGTATAAACTATGGAGTATAAAAACACGTTTCTATTGTACTGCTACATCAACATGAAACAATTAGATGACCAGGCTATATTCTAAATATTTTCTCATGATTAATTTGACCCATGGTAAGTTATTAATATGACTCATCTCAGAGATAAAGCATATTCTATAAAGAATGTGATGATGATTATTACCTGTCTGTATAAGTATTCCTTCCAAATAATGTATTTGTTTATCCTGCCAAGCCTGAACTAAGGAATTACCTGCATATAATATTTCCACATGCTGAAAGTTGTTCTTCTGACTGCTAAAGAGACTCTGGGCTCCTCCTTGGCCAATAATTGTTTCTTCCACTATGCTTACAGAAATATGTAACACTTTCCTAGAAGTTCCTGTAAAGAGCTATAAGATATCTATTTTTGCATACCAGAAAAGACTTATGAGCTGGCTCCCTTCTCATTTAAAACCTCAGAAGATCTACACAAGCATCCAAACAAACACATGTAGTGTGAATATACACAAATCTCTTTGCTACCAGCTTTGTACGTGCTTAATGGAAAATCCTTAACCAGCTTGAATTATCTGCCAAACTCTGTTTCTTATTAAAAACTCAGCTAACTTGTCATTTTTTTTCTCAAAGCCTAAAATGTCAAGGCTGAGCTTGGGATGTGTTCTCTGGTTTTATGTTTTTAAGCATACTTTTCTCATGGGACATACTTAACTATATTCAATTAATTCATTATTTTGCTGGCTTTCCTCTAGATAGCAATAACATCACCACTGTTTAAAATAGTACCCATCATAGTAGGTTTTCAAAAAAACATTGATGATGGATGGCATACAACTTCATGCTTGTGATAGAAAGATACATCCCAAAGAAAATTTAGCAGTATCAGTAAATTTTACTGGTTTAAGTGCCACTTAGAAATTTGTAAACTTATGCTCCGTGAAACCATGTAATGATTTAGAGAACATAAAAAATAACATTTGGAACTTACCATAGACTTATTCTCTGAAACACCTTTTATTTTGATTTTATTTTATTATTATTTTGTCAGAGTCTTGCTCTGCCACCCAGGCTGGAGTGCAGTTGCACAATCTCAGCTCACTGCAACTTCCACCTCCCAGGTTCAAACAATTTTTCTGCATCAGCCTCCTGAGTAGCTGGGATTACATCACACCTAGCTAATTTTTGTATATTTAGTAAAGATAGGGTTTCATTATGTTGGCCAGACTGGTCTTGAACTCCCGACCTCGGGTGATCCATTGTCCTTGGCCTCCCAAAGTGCTGGGATTACAAGCGTGAACCATTGCACCCATCCTGAAGCACATTTCTTAACTTTAAATAATCCATTTAACGCCAGTCATCCCATATGGTAGAATATTTTCTCACTCTAAAATATCAAAATTTCAATAGCTGTTGTTCCTTTAAATTTTTAATCTAATAATTTCATGAAAATGAAAATAGTTATAACTACGATTTGGTTCAATAAGAGAAAAGCGATGAATACAGTAACCTAAAATATCCAGGCAGGTACAGTAACCCAAAATATACCAAAGGTTTATGCTATCTAAGTGTTTATTAACAAAGTACTCATAGTTATGATATTACAGAGGGAAATTAAAATCACCATAAGACAAAAATACTCACTAATAACTGAAAATTTATAAATGTATTTCCACTCAAATATGCCCCTTCTTCTAACTCTAGAATTAGTAATTGCTTTATTGAGCACTCTCAAATCAGTGGGAAAATAATTTAAATATGATATTGTTTTCTAACAATTATTGCTTTTAGCTGTGGTCTACGAAATTACCCTTTTCAATCACTGCAAAGCAAGCTAGACAATTCATATAACTTCTTATTGATTTTATTTATGAAAAGTCTAGTCCCATGCAATTCAGGTGAAATCTAATGATACATTCTTATGCCTTCTCTGGCACAAGCCCTGTTTGGTGCTTCTCTGTGACTGGAAATAGGAATGAGGAGGGGGAGACAGGACTCTTCTTCAAGTCTCTTGCTAACTGTGGTGGTGAAGGGTGTGCATTCTTGATTTCACTGTATTTTTCTTGGATTCACTTGCAGCGAATGTTCTCTTCCAAAGTGACTTGCCAATTTAAAGGGTTGGCACAGTTTTTTAGGATATTTGTGTTAAGGTTTTTATTATTATTTTTTACCCGCAACCCCTGATGTAGACATTCTCGGAAAAAGCCAGCCAAATGAAGTCTTTCATTAATCCCAGGCATGTCACATAACCTCAGCCCTTTTTCCGGAAGGAAGCTTCTAATGGGTACACTAAAATCTCAGAATTCACCACCATATAATTCATCCATGTAATCAGAAACCACTTGCACCCTAAAACCTATTGAAATTTAAAAAATAAAATATATGGGCATTTATACTTTTATTCTGTTTTATTACCTAGCCATGTGATTTTATATATTTCCTTGTATGAAACCACAGGGAAATACTGAAGTCATCTTCTGAACTTGCTAAGGGCTTTAGAGCATAGAGTTGCCAAGTCTTCTTCCCAGACACACTATTTTTTCCTTTGCTGTAAGCTGCCACAAAAGCCTTTTCATGTCCAAAAATTCAATCCAAGAAGAAAGTACCTTTCTCTATGCTTAGGTTCCAAACTCCTATACAATTTGTCAATTTCTCCAACAACTTTCTCACAAGGCTTAGCCTCATTTTGATGGTAGCACAAATTCAGACCCCTAGAATCTGCCACCTAATAGACATCTAAGAAGATAATTAAATACCAGTTTTTCCTTCAAATAGGCATTCCCAGTGTCCATATATGTGGATCCTTTGAACCACTTCATCCCGACTTTGAAGAGGGAAAGTTACTTGCTGTCATCTCAAACATTGCACATTCAGACATGACGCTTCACTATTTTCATGGGCTCCAGTATCTTCTTAAAGCCCAAGTAGGAGAGATGAGAACTGAACTGATGGCTGAAGGTAAGGCAACAAGCATTTCTGCTGAGTGACAGGCTTGAAGACTGTGTCTGACCTTGTGTTTTCTACTACTGGTAAAAGTGGAGTAACTAGCATGTCTTTGTTTCTTGTGGGTGTAGCCTGCTTTGCAGATCAATAGAATCCTCACTCAAAAATCAGACCCATGTCTATCTCCATCCATTCTGTCAAATTTTTGGTTTATTTAAAGCTGTTGTAAATATATCATACACTATATGTGTCAGCATCAAAGTCAGGAAATGTCATGAACTTTTGGAAGTGGTACTGAAAAATTGATCAAAATTACATGCAAGGCTGGTGATATATTTGAAAAGGAAGAATCTATAAAAATGATGTACATCTCATAAATTGTATATAGTACACAAAAACCCATAATAGTTCAATCATTAATGTTTTCTATATTCTAAAAGTTAGTATATAAATGACATAATTTACCCTCATTCTAAACTCATTTGCCAAGATAATACAAACTAATCATTTTTTAAAATACACTAATCCTGCAATGACTATTTGAGGTTTTACTTGCCAAGTGTCAGTTATATAGGTCTTCAAGATTATTGATGTTATCCATTTCAATAAGGTGAATAACATCAATATCAAAACATCAATATCAAAGTGTGGGTTAGACAACTAAGAATGGTTAGAAAAAACACTGAATAAAATTTAGAAAAATACTGTACTAAGTTGCTTCTTAATTGTCTTTAAATTACTATTTCACTCTTTAAAAATGAGAATGACAATTGTATATGATAAATTTGGGTATGCTTTATGCAAGACATAAAGCTTACAGGTTCATTTTTACTCTAGCAGAAAGATTTGGTCCTACATAAAAGAATAGCGAATGAACATGATTGTATGCTTTTAAAAAATACAATGTCTAAAATATATACCAAGTTTTAATGTTTTGCTACCTTAAGTAATTATCTCAAATGACTTAATTTCCTATTAAGTTTTAATAGTTCTGTCCTTTAACTACTTGAATCAGCTAATCACTATTCTCCTATATATAGTACAAGAGGGCTTCAAGCGTACTGTCACATACAGTATTTTAGCCAATTTTAATTGGATCAATTTCAAATGAGTTTTACATGTATGTTTGTTTTCAACAAATAGCCATACTCTGTACACCAATTTTGATCCTTTGACTCGAAGAAGTAATTTATTATCTGAAAGGAAAATCATTTAACTTTTGAAATAAAGAAAGATAAACGTAGATAAAGGTGTTTCGGATCAGTGTCCACTAAGTCTTTACTCTTCCATTTCCTAACCCAGCTTACTAGAGTTCCTGTGCACTGATTTAGAAAAAATATTCCTCATTACACAAGGGCATTGGTAAATGACCATCTAAGCAATCATAAAATGACAATAAAATTGCACTTCTTTTTTTTCTCTCTCTCTCTGAAGTACTTGCCCTGCTATATGGAAATCCCGGAAGCCTGGTCCTTTAAATACTTGATAAAAATAATGGAATGACAGTTTTTAGAACATGACTCCAAGGATAACAGTTTCCTTGTAGGCATGTTTCTGACAGTGTCCCTCCAACCACAGTATATAATGTACTGTTTTTTTTATGTAGAAGATAGTTACAGTCAAATTCATCTTGAAAGTCAAAGAGCTACATATCTCCTACACTCTATTATGAAAGGTTTGCTATTTGCAATATTATTATAAAATAGTCAACATAAAAGTATTCAACTGTACTATAGAAAGGAGAGAAATGTATTGTTAAGTAAAGCTCAAAGTTTAAAATGATATGATAAGAAAATGTTTCTTTGAATGATCCCCTAATAATATTGTTCAGTTTCCTCAAAAGTCACGGCTACTGAGTTAATCTCTAAGCATTTTCTAATAATCTTTTAAAATTATCATATTCACTTAGAAATGAATGAAACTGAACTATATTATTGAATCAAACTATTTAGTGGTTTTAAATGTCCACAAGGCACTTCTGACAAGACAAGAATTGTTAGTACAGTATATCATCTAATGCAAGCTTCTCAGCCTTGGCACTAATGACGTCTTGGGCCAGATAATGGATTTGTTGGAAGTGAAGGTGCTGTCCTGTGCATCACAGAAGGTTTAGCAGCATCTTTGACCTCTACATATTAGATGCACTAACAGCTCCCTTCCCCTCCCCCCAAAAAATGCCTTCGTTTATAACAAATGTCCCCTGGAGGAAAAAAATAATCACCCCCAGGTAAAATCCAATGATGTTTTTAGACCCTTGAGAACAAGAGTTCTGAGTCAATAAAATTGCTTTTACAAAGAGGCAGGGTCTGAATAAAGAATAGAAAATAATTGTCAGAAATGCTGTGTTTTGATAATGGTAGAAAATTCAGATTAATAATGATGCTTCAGTTTTTAGGCATACATTTTTAAACCTTATGAATAATTTAATTAATCATTGTATATGTTAGAAAAGAGAAATCATGACTTTACTGCACCTCTCTTACATCTTATATTCAAAAGACATGTTGTCTCTCATGCTGGAATATAACTACAAAAATATGGGCCCTAATAGACAGCAAAGACTCGTGGACTTAATATTATTCCTTCCCTCTTTCTGCTGTGAGTGATAATGCTAGCGCACAACCGTCTTTATCAGCTACTTGTCATTTTTTTTCTGCCATTGAAACATCTTTATAATTGAAATCATAAGAAAGAACTGTACTTCTGCCTGACTTATTTTTTCTGGCCATGCTGAACAAACTTTAGATTTTACTTGACTGGCATTCATTTCTATACCTGTAAAAAGAGTTTAACGTACAGTTTTTCTTATTTGTTCACTGAGAAAAATTGTGTCATTGGAACAATCTTTCACCAGTATGTTTGTAGTAGTCTCTAATTTTATATTAAATAAAATGTATATTTTAAATATCTATAATCCCACAAAATAAAATCCTGAAGAGGAAATAGATGATTATCTAAATTTATAAAGATGCAAAATATGAAGATGAAGACATGTCTCATTACACAATTTATCAGAGAGACTAAGTCTTAATCCTAGTTGCATATGAGAAACACCCTGGAGATTTTACACCTACTTATGTCTGGATCTTTCTGCAAACCAATTAAATCAATCATTCTGAGGAATTGTCTACAGCATCTATATCTTTTCAAGGCTTACTCCTAATTGTCATGGCAATCAGTGTTGAAAACCAATTATCTAAGTCTCACAGTGTGTTCCTGGGACCCCTAGGGATTCCTTATATGCTTTCCTTGGTACATAGATAAAAACTATTTTTATTCTAATATTGATATTTTATTTTCTCCTTTTACTGTCATTTTTGACAAGTATAAGAGAGTTTCCCAGAGTCTAAATCATGCCACATATCAGAGAAAATTGAAAAAGCAGGTAAAATAATAAAGTTATTTTCTACTAATACAGACATTAAACAGATTTGGAAAACTATAAAACACCAGCCTTCCATTTCAAAACTAATTTTTAATTTTGAAAAATGTATTTATTTTTATTTTTTAGAGATGGAGTCTTGCTCTGTCACCAAGGCTGGAGTGCAGTGGCATGGTCTCAGTTCACTGCAACCTCCACCTCCTGGGTTCAAGGCATTCTCCTGCCTCAGCCTCCCCAGTAGCTGGGATTACAAGCGTGCACCACAACCCTGAGCTAATTTTTTTTTTTTTTTTGAGACAGAGTCTCGCGCTGTCACCCAGGCTGGAGTGCAGTGGCGTGATCTCGGCTCACTGCAAGCTCCGCCTCCCAGGTTCACGCCATTCTCCTGCCTCAGCCTCCTGAGTAGCTGGGACTACAGGTGCCTGCCACCGCGCCTGGCTAATTTTTTGTATTTTTAGTAGAGACGGGGTTTCACCATGTTAGCCAGGATGGTCTTGATCTCCTGACCTCATGATCCGTTGGCCTCGGCCTCCCAAAGTGCTGGGATTACAGGCATGAGCCTCCGTGCCCAGCCTAATTTTTGTATTTTTAGTAGAGATGGGGTTTCACCATGTTGGCCAGGCTGGTCTCAAACTCCTGAGCTCATGATCATCCCACCTTGGCCTCCCAAAGTCCTGGGATTACAGGCATGAGCCACTGCACCTGGCCAAAAAAATGTATTTTTTATAAAAATATAACAGTTTTTAAGCATATAATGGACTTATTGCTTTTATTTTTAAATAAATCAATATATAAATATGCTAAATTTTATTTATTTATATTTAATTTATATCTATGTTGTATTTTAATTTTATAGAAAGTTAAGTATTTCTTCAATTTCTAGTCAGACAAAAATATAACTACATTAAAAAGTAATTTTTCTGGTCCTCTAAAATTTTTAAGAGTAGAAAGGAATTCTGATAATAAAATGCTAAAAAGCACTGATCTAATTTTATATGTGTAAGCCTGATAGAGTAGCAGAAACAATACAGTATCCTCTAATCCTGTATTTCCTCTTGTCCTTCACGATTTCTGGAAAGTCACTTACTTTACACAGAGATCTGTTGCCTCCTTTTTGCTCTGATTGCTGATTAAATTCCATGAGAATAAGTTTTTTCTTTTACCTCAGTTTTGTCTACAAATTATAATTTCTCTTATAGTTTTATATATAGTTTTCTCCTATATAAAGGAGACCAACATTCTAAACAATTGACCTGCTCTAGTGTATGCAGCATTATAGTCTGTTGTTTTAGGTCTTTTTAGCATTAGTTGAATAGGATATGAATAAGTATAATTAAACCTGATTCGTGTGTGAAAGTTTCATGAATATAAGATGCTCCTAAAATTGACTTTAATAAGTAGGAATCTTTGTACAGTTTGAAGGCCATAGATATGAAACCCAAATATAAATAAAAATGAAAACAGGAACTTAATATTTTATTTACAAGTCTATAATTTGAGATCAATAAACAATGCCACAGCATTTTGGACGATACTAGTTATCTGAAATTTATAGAGCCAGTCTGTTTTTTTCTTGTACTCTTCACTGTTAATTGGAAGAATTTCATAGAACACAGAAAATATTTTTATAAAAGCAAAGTCAATGGAAATTAGTTTGTCTATTTGAATTATACATTTTTTATAATTCTAACATGTCAGTTCTGAGTTGATAGTTAATATATAAATATCCAATATGAAGTATAGTTTTTTGGCGTGAATTTTTTTATTTATTCTATTAAGATTTTCTTAGGTTATTCATTTAATTTCTTTTGTTTCATTTTAGAAATAACAGTGTTTTAAGTATAAAAGTTACTGGGACAAATTATTTGCTATCATTTGCAATTTGATTAAAGATGTTTTCTACTCATTTTGAGAATTTTATATCTTCTTGGTGCCTTAAGACGCTTTTTAATTTTTAAATGTAATTGTTCTATGCTGTTTTATAATGTTGTATAGTGGAAATTAAATTCAAAGATAACTGGATTGAATTGTAAAATTATAATGCAATAAAAGCACAACCGGGAGGAGACCAAACTTTGAGTCACCAATTTAATGGAAAACTGAATTGGGTATCATTGTTTATAAGCATAGTCCTACTAAAATAACTAGTGCAGAAATTCTATTCATATTATGGAGGCTTAGAACAATACAAATAATGTATAATGAGACTCTTGTCCAGAATTTGTATGAAGGTAATTCAATACATTTATACTGAAAAATCAATGTTGTCTATGCATAACACCAAGCATCAGGAATTCAGAAATAAATAAAATGTTATATTTATCCTCAGTTTACTGTCTGTCTTTGTAATGATTTGTTATCTAACCCCAGAAATATATTCACAACTTCTCCCAGCTTTCTATGGAATTTTTAAAGATGGAATAGAATAATAATCTCAATTCTTCATCATATATAGTTCAAATATTTTAACTTATAGAAGGAGAAAACATGTAGCCACTTTCTCTCTTGATTCTTTCCCTCACTGGAAAAAATAATCATTATTAACTGAAGGTTGCCAAGAAATAGTATATCCAATCTTTTCTGCTTCTTTTAATAACTTTTTTTAAAAACGAGATTTAAAAAGTCAAGGAATTAATCACTCAACTAAATTAAATAACGTGCAAACTTCCTTATTAGCTATTTTAATTAAATAAATTGTGGAATAGTGGGTGAAGAGAAAATTTCTAAAGGCCATTCAAGATATAGAGAGGAAAAATAGTATCTAGTAAGGAGGGTAAACAGTGAAAATTGACATTATGGGCCACTTTATGATTTGATAACAAAATTGCTCTTCAATTATTTTTTAGGCACAGTTTTCCGTAATTTACTAATGTGTAATGGGGAAATAGACTATTTTTAAACGTCTCTCGACTTCTAAAATTTGGGTAGGAAGTTTTTTTAAGGAAAACCTTCAAATCTAAAATATAATTTTAAAAACCAGGTATTGCTTTAAGAAGAGTGGGATTCTTGGAGTCTGGCAGTTTGAGGGGCAAAAGTTGTACGTGAGAAAAGGTATTACTTGTACTTTTTAGGCTAAGGCAGCATCAGAAAAATAGAATTCTTTTTTTTTTTTTTTTTAATTACAAAGACAATCCTGGGTCACTAGAATATCCAATGTATAATCCTCCATAGTGAAGCCATCTTCCACATCAGCTGGTCTTGGGGATCTGGTTTACAATTTTACTCTCTAATCCATTATTTTGGTTCATTTAAGGCTGCTGTGACAAAATGCCATAGACTGGGTGGCTTATAAACACAAAACATATATTTCTTACCTCCCTGGAGGCTGGGAAATCCAAGATCAAGGCACTGGCAGTCTCTGCCTGGTGAGGGCTCACTTTCTGGTTCATAGATGACTGTCTTCTTGCTGTGTCCTCATGCCAGAAGAAAGAGGCAACTCTTTGGGGCCTCTTTTAAACAGACACTAATCCCATTTATGATGGCTCACTCCTTTATCTAAACACCTCCTAAGAGTTCCATCTCTTAACACTATTACCTTGTGTGGTGAGATTTTCTAGATACCATTAATTCCAAGTTACATAAATCTAATACAAATTCAATTTAGTGCCAGTAATAATACAAATTAATTTTATAGTTAGGTTTTATTATAATAATGATGATGATAGAAAGGAAAAACATGTTAATAATATTTTTGTTGTCATTCTTGCAGGCTTTTACTGTGTACCAGAGATGATTGCTATACTTAGCTCTGATATACTATCTTTATATTTCAAAATTATTGAGGGAAAATAATATATGTTTTGCTTTATAACTGAGAAGGAAATAGTTTGTCATGATTTAAGTTTTCTGGGTAGAAGGGCCTTCCATAATTAGTAGAGATAACAAAGAGAAGGAGAAATTTTCTAAAAGATAGGACGGTAATATTATCACACAAAAAAAGAACAGATACAGGAAAGACAGAAATCTCAGAGATCTGCTTTATAACACAGCAAGATTACTTATTATCCCTTCCTTTCTATTACTCCTATATTTATGTTGAAATATCATATGTTTCCACATTCCACTTACTTAAATTACAGTAAAATCTCCTTCCCTCTCTTGACTTTTCTCTTTATCTCTCTCATCTCTTCTTTTCTTTTCTTTTTTGAGATGGAGTCTCGCTCTGTCACCCAGGCTGGAGTGCAGTGGCGCAATCTCGGCTCACTGCAAGCTCCGTCTCCCGGGTTCACGCCATTCTCCTGCCTCAGCCTCTCCGAGTAGCTGGGACTAGAGGCGCCCGCCACCACGCCCGGCTAATTTTCTGGTATTTTTAGTAGAGACAGGGTTTCACCGTGGTCTCGATCTCCTGACCTCATGATCCGCCCGCCTCGGCCTCCCAAAGTGCTGGGATTACAAGCGTGAGCCACCACGCCCGGTCTCATCTCTTCTTTTCTATTCTCTTTCCTCCACCCATATTCCTCAAACCTATAACTTGACATTTTAATTTATATGTCAAATCTCAAGTTTGAGTCATTACCTCATCTGCGAAGCCTTCACTGAATCTCTACCTGTTTTAACTGGCCTTGTTCTACATTCTTGTCTTTTAATGGATCTATTTTTCCACTATATCCCCTTTATTTTGTATGGAATAAACATTATGTTTTTAACTTTTTAATCTCACAAGTATTTCAAAGTATCTGGGATAGTGGTAAGTAAGAAATAAATAAATGCTCACCAATCACATAAAGCATAGAAAGAAGCAAATAAAAGTCAGTAAATTGAGAATCTCAAGGCTGTTCAAGGGTAGAAGGAGTTACAGGTAAAAGAAGATGGCAGGAGTTAAATGGATATCAATAACACTAATAAAATTATTATGGAGTTACTATGTTGATCTAATCACACAGGAGGAGGCTGGATGCACTACCACACCAGGTACAGTCGGGAACTAGATACACTGTCTCTTGCGGAAGTAGACTTGGCTGACATATCTGTTAAGGAACGGTAAGACTAAAGAAACATGTTTTTTTTCCCCTGAGGGAATCTTCCAAACTATTTTTTACAAATGTGACTGAATATTCTGTAAAACTTAAACAAAATTAAAACCTTTTACTGTGGAATATTTTACAGCTATGCAATAGGCAATGGGAATCTCTAAAACAACAAAACAATCATCCCAAAAGATTAATTAACACCCCACAAAATATTGTTCCATGAATGCACTTTTAAAAGTTTCTAGATCTAATAACTTCAGCAGTTTCAGGATACAAAATGAGTGTACAAAAATTAGTAGCATTTCTTTACATCATAACTTCAAACTGAGAGCCAAATCAAGAACACAATCCCATTCACAATAGCCACAAAAAGAATAAAACATCTAAAAATATATCCAACCAGGGAGGTGAAAGGCCTCTACAACAAGAATTACAAAATACATCTGAAAGAAATCAAAGATAACCCAAACAAATGGAAAAACATTCAATGCCCATAGATAGGAAGAATCAACATTGTTAAAATGGCAATACTGCCCAAAGCAATGTACAGATATAGTGCTATTCCTATCAAATTACCAATGGCATTTTTTTTTTTTTACAGAGTTATATAAAACTAGCCTAAAATTTATTTGGAACCAAAAAAGATTCCAGATAGCCAAGGCAATCCTAAGCAAAACGGACAAAGCTGGAGGCATGGTATTCCTGACTTCAACTATGATACAAGGTTACAGTAACTAAAAAGCATGGTATAAAAACAGGCACATAGACCAATGGAACAGGTTAGAGAACCCAGAAAAATTGACAATAACAAGAATCCGGACAAAACTGGCAATAATAAGCAATGCAGAAAGGACTCCCTATTAAATAAATGGTGCTGGGATAACAGGCTGGCCATATGCAGAAGATTGAAACTATACTCCTACATTTCACCACATAGAAAAATCAACTCAAGATGGATTAAAGACTTAAAAATAAAACCTGCAACTGTAAAAATTCTAGAAGAAAATCTAGGAACTGCCATTTTGGACATAGGCTCTGGCAAAGACTTCATAAGGAAGGCTTCAAAAGCAATTGCAACAAAACCAAAATTTGACAGGTGAAACTTAAGAGCTTCTACATAGCAAAAGAAACTATTAACAAAGTAAACAGAAAACCTACAATATAGGAGAAAACATTTGCAAACTCTGCATCTGACAAAGGTCTAACATCCAGAACCTGTAAGGAATTTAAGCAAATTAACAAACAAAAACCAAATAGCCTCATTACAACATCAGCAAAGGACATGAAAAGACACTTCTCAAAACACATACATGTGGTCAATAAGCATATGAAAAAATGCTTAATATCACTAGTCATTAAGGAATTGCGAATTAGAAACAAATTGTAATACCATCTCACACTAGTCAGAATAGTTATTACTAGAAAGCGAAAAAATAACAGATGCCTGTAAGGTTGCAGAGAAAAGGAAACACTTGTATCTTGCTGGTAGGAGTGTAAATTACTTCAGCCACTGTGAAAAGCAGTCTGGAGATTTTTTAAAGAACATAATTTAGAACTACTATTCAACTGAGCAGTCTCATCGCTGAGTATATACCCAAAGGAAAATAATCATTCTACCATAAAGATGCATGCTCGTGTATGTTCATTGCAGTACCATTCACAATAGCAAAGACATGCAATCAATCTAGATCTAGATGCCCATCAGTGGCAGTCCACATAAAGAAAATCTTGTATATATACAGAACAGAAAACTACACTGTCATAAAAAAGAACAAAATCATGTCCTTTACAGCAACATGGATGGAGCTGAAGGCCATTATCCAAATTAAATTAACACAGGAACAGAAAACCAAATACCCCGTATTCTCACTTATAAGTGGGAGCTAAAGATTGATTAGACATGGATGCAGAGAAGGGAACAGTAGACACTAGGACCTACTTGAGGGTGCAGGTTAGGAAGAGAATGGATACTGAAAAACTACCTGTCAGGTACTATGCTTATTACCTGGGTGGCAAAATAATCTGTACACCAAACTTCCACAACACACAATTTATCCACATAACAAATTTGTAAATATATCCTTTGAAACTAAAATAAAAGTTTGAAAATAAGAGGAAGATTTCTACTATCGTAGAATAACAAATTAATTATTAAAAATATAAGTAAAATTTAAACAAATTTAAAATGTTAATGTGTTTGAATGATAGTGGACTTTAAAGTCAATGAATCCACAATCAAATTGGCATAACCTTTTACAGCTATTTTATCTCTCTAAGCAGGTTAGATTACTTATCCAAAAAATGGCCACAAAATATGTATGTTTCAGAACTGCAGTAACATTTAATGAGAAAGTACATTTTATATTTCGAATCAATAGTGGAAGGACTAGATATTATAAAAAGTAAATTTACTGTCTGAGGCAGAAAAGGAAATCAACTAATATTGTTACAGAAATGTCTCCCAATCTAGATCCCTAGAGAGGGTTCTTCGATCTCATGCAAGAAAGAATTCAGGGCAAGTCCTCAGTGCACAGTAAAAGCAAGTTTATTAAGAAAGTAAAGTGGTGAAAAGACAGCTACTCCATAGACAGAATAGGATGTTTCTGAAAGTCAGAGGAGGAGCGCATCCACCCTGGGTACAATGCTTGTCTATATGGAGAGATGAGTTCTGCTACAAGGGTTTGTGATAAAGGCTTAATTATTTAAATTACTACATTTTGCAAGAATCAATATCATTATCGTTAAAGCAAAATTAGGAATGCCTTTCTTCTCCAAATATTGGGATACCTGCACACTCCCAAGTCTGGGTTTAGTAAACGTTATTAATTTGTTTCCTTAACTGTAAACATCTAGAGGCTAGGAATGCCTAACTTTCTGAAAATGCAGCCTGGCAAGTCTCAGCCTCATTTTCCTAGCCCTCACTCAAAATGGAGTCGCTCTGGTTAGAAGGCCTCTGACAACACAGCTGTGGACAACAGATAGGGTAGCCTCTCCAGCGAAGGCTGAGCAATGTCTAGACAACTACTCTGTAATCCTTACCGTAATATCTCATTAGCCTCCAATGTTACTAGATTTTCCAAACAATGGGACACGTAAGTAAGTCTTTCAGATATATCACTTAAATCTTTCAGGCTCCCTTGGCATAGGCTGCAACATTTCCTTCCTCATAAATTAATACCTATAAATTCCTAATTCCCCTAGAAATATGCCTTTTTCATCATTTCCTTTCTCTTCACATACATAAACTACAAAATCTACAGCCCAAAGTATTAGCAAGCACAAGAATAAGAATAAACCAAAACAGAAATTTATCTTCCTTGGAGTCAAAGAAGGAATTGCTCTTTAAACACTTCCAAAACAATGAGAAATAATATAAGCACTTAATCATGAAAATAAGTCCCCGTATTAAACAATATACAATTTATTACTTTTTCACACATGGAAATAAAGTGGTTATTGAGGTAGGACTAGTTATGTGAGTGGAACTATTACTGTGTATAGATAGAAAGAGTCAACAAATAAAGAAATAAACTTGATACTAACTTCTGACTCCTAAACCATAGTTCTCATCTCTCTCTATTCCTTGAAGTTAACAAATCTGCAGAGCTTTAAAAATGCCAGCAATCAAGACAACACAAGTAAATTAAATCAGAGTTTCTAGAGATGGGATATCAGAATTGGTATTAAAAAATATATATATCCTCAGGTATTTTCAACTTGCACTACTATAAACTAGGGTATGCTCTAAGTACATTCCAAGTAGTTATTTTACTGCCAAAAGTTTGTTTAGAAGAGGGGCGGTATGCAAATTAAGTGGTCTAAATAGCACAACGAACAAAAGGTGATACTACTTTTTGTAAAACCTCTTTGGGGAAACAAGAATTGGGATCAGAAAAATGGGAGTAGTCTTGAATTTTCTACTTACAAGTTGTATGAAAGCGATAATCATTTTAAGTTCTGTATCTCAGTTTTCTCTTCTATAAAACCAGGATAATAATAAAATCCCCTTCCTTACAAAATGATCTCAAATAAACTTAGAACATATGCATTATAAAAATGTTATTTGAAAGCAATAGTCATTTCTTAGTTATGTTAATGATACCCACACACCTATAGTTTGAGTGTATTACCAGGAGATGAGGCCTTTTTCAATTTCTTGTAATCTCTGATCGGTAGTCTGATCCTTTAGTTAATGACGGAAATGGGATGACATGTTTTCTAAACAGAGTTATAAACAAAATAGTATTTTATAATTCATATACACTCTTTCTAAAGTGCCAACAAATATAAACATCTAGAGCATAAATTCAAATAATAATAAATCTATTTACTCAAAACAAAATAATTATGTATTTTAGGCATGCCTCCCAAACATTCAAATGCCTCAAAATTCTCAAATTCAGAGTAGTAGTATTGACAGGTTTTTGTTGTCGTTGTTGTTGTTCTGTTTAATTATTCCTCTTGTCTTCTGGGGTGGGCTTCAATTAGTAGGCAGAGATGAAACAGCTCTCATTGTAAAAGTCAATAGGTATATAGGAAATGGAAGCCAGAATTTTTTTCCATTTATCTTTTCCTAACACATTAGATAAGTACTTACATCTCTTCTATTAAAGCCATCAGACAAGTTCACTGATTGAGAGCCAAATGTAAATCAATAACAGAAATACTTTAACTTGTTTTAATAAACGAAGTGCTTTAAAACACACAAACCATGTTTAGAGCTATTAAACATTGCAGATTCCCTTCATTTATTCTTCACTTGGCTGTCTCAGAAGAGTTAATTAGGATTATTTAAATTCTTGTTATTATACCTCCTGCTAGCTAAGACTTTGAGAAAGTACTGTAACCCAACCAGGCCATACTTTCTCCACAGTGAAATTAAAACAATAATATGTGCCTTTTGTTGTCTCTAATTAGAAAACAAAATACTCTTTTTGAAAGAGCATGGCAAACTCTAAAGTGATACACTAATGTGACATTAATGCTTTGTTTTCTTTGCTGCTTGTCTCTTCGTTTTGTAAAACAAAATAAATGTTGTTATAGACAGCTTTTCAGAAGGCATTAGCAGGGCAACTGACAAGTACACAGCATCTTTGGCTGCAATGTAATGCCGTATAACATGCATAATTTCACCTTGAAAATTGTTCTTATTCTTAAGAAAATAGAAAATTTGAAGATTTGTTCTTATGGAAATAATGATTCATTACCCTGACATTTATACACATCTGCTATAGATTATAGGTAATAGGTTTTCTTCAGTCAACTACATGAATGTATATATTTGTTAATTGTGAAACAAATTATTCCTTAACATTCACTACAGAGTTATTGGCTTTTAATACACAGGTATGAAAGAAAACAGGCTTTGGCTTGTGGTTAGAACATAGAACGTTTTAACAGATCATCATTTCTACTAACAATTAGAACAAAGTGAGTAAATCTCAACATAATAGTTATTATTTCTAAGTTATGTTTAAAATCAAATAGCTGACAAAATGCAAGGAAACATAAATAAATGAAATTTAAGAAAGTGACAACCTCTTTCTAAGAGAGAAGAACCCAGTGGACCTCTCCATTTTTGACAGAGAGGTGAACAGAAAAGAAAAGTACCATAGAGAGGTTTAAGGAGAAAGCAATCTAATTTTAACAAACATTCAGCAGTCCTGCGTGGGGGCGCTGGTGAATTAGAACACTAACGATCTCTACTCACAGTGTGAGTCTGAACCCAACCTGCCCACTTTTTCCTGCCAGTGGTAACAGAGCTCCTGAGGATAGTGGACTAAAAGCCAAGGCAGGCTAGGAATGTTGACAGACATCACTGAAAGGGACCATTGGCTTTACCCAAGTGCCCAGCTACATTCTTCCAACAGGTGCAAAAGAGCACAACAAAAAAAATCTGGGCTGAACTGGAGAACAAGGAGAACATTCTGGTGACCATCAAAACTGGCTGACTGGCTGGAAAGCCTAGTTCTCTCCTGATTTAGGATGCTGGCAGGTGAACCATAAAGCATATAGAGATTTCCATAATCCAGCTTGTACTCAGATCCCAAAGCCCTTTTGAAGATAAGCTCGTAATAGTGTCTTCAAAACTTTACTATTACTGGTAATTATTTCTAAATAGTTGCCAAAAAGCCAAGATCCAGCTCAACTATAGATTAGATTAATAGTTCTCCTCTATAATGGGAGCCTGGTAAAAAAAACAGGCATCAAAGTTTAGCATTCAATAAAAAGTAACTCAATTGAACGAGAATATAACTTAGAAAGAAAAATGAAAAACCTTAAATCAAGCTCATTCAACCCACAGTCTGCAGGCCACATGTGGCCCAGGACAGCTTTGAATGCAGCTCAACACAAATTTGTAAACTTTCTTAAAACATTATGGAATTTTTTTTGCAATTTTTTTTTTATAGCTCACCAGCTATAGTTAGTGTGTTTTACATGTGGCCTAAGACAGTTCTTCCAAAGTGGCTCAAGGAAGCCAAAAGATTGGACACTTCTGCCTTAAACTATAAAAAATACATGAAGGGATCTAGTGGAAAAGATGAACAATATTTGTGAAAGCCAAAATACACTCGACAAAGAAATGAAAATTCTAAAAAGAAACTAAATAGAAAAGTCTGAAATAAAAAAAATATAATGTCAGAAATGAAGAATGTGTTTAATTTATTTAAAAATAGACTAGATAAAGTAGAGGAAAGAATCAATGACTTTTAAATGTTTAATAGAATACAAATTCTACCTAGGTGGTGGCAAAGTTTTTAGGTGACAAAAGCGAGTTACTAAGAAAAAGCATACGTTAAATTTCAGCAAAATTATATATGGTTCTTTTTCTAAAAAAACACCTTACAGAATATTAACAGGCAAGCGAGAACAAATATTTGCAGACATATTAACAGGCATAGAAGAGAACAAATATTTGCAATACATATATCTATTTAGAAATTGTATCCTAAATATTAATGTCAGATAATTCAATTAAAATATGCAACATATAAGAATGACCAATAAAAAGGTTCCATTACTAGTTTTCAGGGAAGTAAAAACTACAATGTGGTTCTATTTTATAACAATTAAAATGTCTGAAAAGAAAAAAAAAAGGACTGAGTACAAATGGTGGAAAGAATATGAACAAAATGGAATTCTCGTATATTTTTGATGGTAGTGTACAGTGCTTCAATTGCTTTGGGGAACTCTCTGGCATTTAGGCATACATTCATCCTTTATTCCTGCAATTTCAATGTCAGAAATTTACCTAAGAGAAATAAAATGAAAGTATGTTTATATCATCTTTGTACAACAATGTCCCAAAGTGCTTCATTTATAACATCTTAGAGCTTAACTCAAGTGGCCATTATCAGAAAAAAGGATAAGCACATTGTGATACAATTATACAATGGAATACCACTGAACAAGAAAAGATAGTGAATTACTGGTGCATGCAAAAATATGGATGAATTTCCAAAACATTTTTGAGTGCAAGAAGTCAAATACAAAAGAATATACATATCTGATTCAGTTTATATATGGTCTAACTATAGGCAAAAATAATCTAGATTAGAAAAATTAGAATGTAATTGTCTTTTCAGAGGATTGACTGAAAAGAGGTACAAAAGAATTATTTAGAGTTATGGAAATAGTCTATATCTTCTTTTTGGGGGGTTAGTGCGTGAATGAACACAATTGTCAAATCTCTTTATGCTCAGTTTGTTTAAAAGACCAAATATAAATTCAGTTTAAGACATATTTTTCCTTGTTTTCTTCTTTATATAAATATGTTGAAGAAAATCCTATATTATTAAAAGTAAAGGCAGAATACAGGGGCATAGAGGATTAATAATGAAAAGATAGAGGAAATTTATGGCTGAGAAAATCAAAATACAATAATATAAACAGAACTTGTATTAATTCAAAGGTTCAAATCAAGTTTGAATTGGTAAATAGGAAGCTACGAAGCCTGCTTTAGGTCAAGCCATATCATCTTTTCCCTGAATTGTGAAAATATGACCCTGACCTCAGATTTCCTTAAATAGGCCCTCCAAATTAACCTTTAAACTTTGGCAGCATGATGACGACATGTCTATGCCTAACACTTGTCATTGAATCTGCAAGGTGCAAGGGGTAAAATGAAATTCTCAGGTAATATATGGATATCTCCTTCATATGACGCTGCTTACTTCCAGCTTCATCTCTCAGATCCTTCTGGGAATCTTCTGTTCTAAGGAAAACCAATTATTTGTTGTTCAACGAACACATTCTCTCTCACACCTGTTTCTTTGCTCTTTGTCTGCTTTCGTGTCTGCTCCAAAAAAAAAGTCATCTCATATTTTATATTTCACGTACTTACAACCTCTTGTAAGCTGTAGTAACCTCTGCTGGTGTCTCCAAGTAGAATGAATAACTCTCTTAGTTTTGTCCCATTCTTTCTTGTAACTATTACAATATGTATGTATATCTTCCCATACAGTAAGGCCCTAAGATCCCTAATGATGGCAACTGTGTGATATTTATATTTAGATCCTCAGCACTAAGCAGGCTTCACAGAGAAAATCATTATTTGTTGAAGGAAAGATGAAAGAAAGCAGTGGGGAGAAAAGGAAATAACTGTTGAGCCATATGGGGAATATTTGATATTGCCTATCTAGAGAAGGAAGAGGATAGTATCGACTATAGACTATTGCTTCAGATGACACATAAAACACTTACATTTTTTTAAAAATATGAGTTAATTTAATTCCTGTATTTATCTATAAAACGCTAAGATTTCAGAATAATCACTAGGCTAGCTAGAATAATGATGGAGGAAGAACTGCAGATTCAAGTTCTCACTGATTTATTTTTATGTCTCAGTACCAAATTCTAAAGTCTTGGAAAAATTTTGACATCCAACAATTTCTAATTATTTTTCTCTTTATTTATATCCTTAATCTCTATCACAGAGATTAACGCCTTGACTTTAAAAGATAATCAAAGAAATAAACAAATTAGTAAGTTTCCACTAGCTCTAAATTTTGAAGGTCGTAATTATAAAAAGCTAGATTACTTTAGATTAAAAAAGACTCCAATTTAAAGATTAAGCATATCACAATAGGTCACAATCCTCATTTTTTGACAGATATCTCAGTGAGTTTTCGTTTTTCTTTATCTTTTCATCTCTAATCTTGAGATAATTTTAATTTCTAGTTCTTGGCCAAAGTATTTATTTTTTCTATTTGTAGCTTACACAAGTAGGAAAAACACTGAGTTTGCGCTTTATCTCTTCCCTCTTAAACTACGTTGAGGTTTGGAGATACTCATCACAGTATAATCAATGAATGAGTGGTTTCTACAGGGAAAAATATGGCAATAAATGCGTAATATGTGTGGATGCTATCATCCCTCACTTTTTAGACAAATATTATCCTTAACCCCAATAGTTATACCCCATCTTTCTAAGAAACTCTTACTCTGAAAACTACCCACTCTAACTCCTCTTCCAGTCATATTATTGCTGAATTTAGTGTGGTGACTATCACTCTTGATTCAGATCTTACTTTCTAACTCAATATAACCATTCTCCTTTCTTACTGTCAAGGGTGGAGTCTTTTAGACTTACAGCCCATAACTTTTTCCCTATCCTCTGAGGTTTTATCTACTTTTGGCTCACTTTCTTTTTTCCTATTATCAATATCTATATATTTCCCTGATTTCTCACTGCTCTTAACTCCTTTTACCAATTATTTCTTTGAACCCTGTGATCTGGCTATTCCATGGCCCAAATTCCTTCTGATATTAATCTATATATTTGTGTCGAGCCGAGACTCTTAGGTAGTACTGACATAACAAATCACTGACCTTTTATTTTCATACCTGCCTTATGTTAAAATTAGAGAGAAATTCATGAAGATCTTAAAAAAGAAACCATCTGGCCACTCAGACACTGATCAGGATGTGGTAATTTTAGTTTGAGCCACTCAAAGCAGACATACAAATTTATAAATTCAATGGGCTCAGGGTTTAATACATTTAAGGGAACTGACTCATCAACCAGACATACAATATGTGAATGCACAAACTGGAAGGTGGATTATTAAGTTAGAGTGAGAAATATAACTGAAAGGTAAACTACGCAATTTGTGTCTCTATTCAGCTCGTTCTGTCTTGATGAGTAAGTAAAAAGTCACTAAGACCTGTTTGATAACCATAGAATCAGGACAACGGAAACAAACTAGAAAATATTTTTCTCCAGATTTAAAAAAATTGCACACATTTAATGTACACATCTCGATGAGCTTGAACATATGCAAATACTCATGATACCATCACCACAACCAAGGTTGTGTATAATCCTAATAGCAATTACCTTCAAGTCACCATAGTCTGATGTATATGGATCTGTTTAATAGAGATATACAAAACAAAATATTTTGTCAACTGAGTGGCCTCTCCCTCTAATAGTAACAGAGATACATCGATTGAGGCTCTCTAGATTATACAAGCATTCCAGCCATCAACAAAATTTCCTCAGGTCAAAGAAATGACATTAATTAAATTTTAATTTTCTAATAAATGATTTTTCTTTTTCTTTTTAATTTTTCTTGTTTTTTCCTTCTTGAGGCTACACTTCAGTCGTTATGATTGCATGAAGGTCATTCTCAATTCTACTCAACCATCTGTTTTTGGACCAATTTAATAATTAAATATTCACCTCAATTGTGTAAAAAATAAGATCACTATTTTACCTTTGAAAATAAAATGTGTATGGGATAGGATTCATAACAATTTTACAAACATTTGAAATATTTGTGGCTTTCTAAATATCATAACAGCTGTAAATATTGAAGTCTGATCTGTCTTTGGTTTCAGAACTGAATGAAAATAAATTTGAATCAGGTGACCTTATTTTTGGTGAGCTATTTAAATACAAATTAGAACTCCCTACTGTACTCCCCACTCTCCGAAAATTACCAAAAAACAAAAATTCTAATTCACATATACACTATAATTTTGAATCTCTCATATTCTTTGAAAACTGATGTATTTCAGCATAGGAGTATATGTCACTCTTTCCTCTGCCTACATAACTTTACACATGAATCTAACAAAGGTAAACCTAGATTTTGATGATGAACATACAACATTAATAAAATATCCTTCAGAGAATGTACATTTTCTATAGAAATTTTATGTCAGATGTAACTCAACTTTAGTATTTCTCTTTATTGAAAGTAACTTGTATGCTAGGGAAAACAAGATTAACACTTGGCTATAGGCTACATGCTTTGCAACAGAGAATTTTATCGCAAGACAATCTCTAGCCATGAGGTGTAAAAGCCTCTGAATACTGAGAATACTTTTGTTGTTAATGTTATTAAAAATCCTGAAGAGAAGGGTGAAGATGAAGGGGAGAGGTGGCAGGAGGTATCTTCTTCAAGTATACATTTAACTTTATCTGAATTTTTAAAGATTTTGTTACAGAAATATTTGGTAGGTAAAGATTTTGTTGGTAAAATGAATAATATATTATGCTATATATATGTATTATATATATATATATAAACTTCTAAAGCAAAAGGAAGAGAGAGAGAGAAAAAGAGACAGAGAGAGACACTGTTATTTCTGATCATATTTATTTCTGGATGGTAAGCAGGAAATTGGAAATTATGGAAGCTCCATTGAGCTTAATTGAGCTTAACTGATCCACTCTGTTTAACTGACACTCTTGCAAGACCCAAATGATGTATGATCATGAATGCAGAAGGGTCATTAACCCAAAGAATATTGATGTTAAAAGAGACTTACAGAGGTCTAACTTCTTTCCAAAATAGAAAAACATTCTATGACATCCAGGAACAACTTGAGCTCTTCTTCATTATGTTAACTGGAAAAAGCAAACATGATAGATTAGATACATAGATAGATAGATAGATAAATGCATACATACATACATACATACATAGAGTTGCTCAAATTCAGTCAGAGATATTTAGGCTTAACTCTTCATCATGATGATGAATAAGAAGAGGAAGAGGAGAATCAACGAGCCTTTTTGGTTACAATTCAGTGTTTCTAATTCTAAATTTTTATATTTATTACAGAGAGAAAATTTCTTTTTCCAAATTCATACACATGAGCTCTGTTTCTTTCCTCTGGAACAATTCTGAATTAAATAAAAGCTGCCTACAAAATGTAATTTCGGAAAACAGTAAAACCAACTAAATGTACTTCTTTTTTTCTTTCATTTATATTGAATTGCTTTTGTTAATTTCCAGCAAACTTGAAAAATATTTCTCACAAATAGGCAATGTGATGGCAATTTGGCAACCTCTTTAGAAAGCTCACAATGGAGATTTATCTATTTTAGACTCTGAGTGGATCTCAGATTTTTATTGATTCCTTCCTCTCTGGAACAAAAGGTAATTTTTTTTTCTTTTGGGCCTATCAAATAAAAATAAATATAATACTGGCAGCAACAGCTACAATTGCAATGATCAAAGAAGATTAATTACTTTTACTTACAATAGACATTTGTTACAGTCAGAATATCATGCTGCTACTGGATTTGCAGGGGGAAAAGCTGGGTTCATCAGTGCTACCACAAATGGCTGCCAGAATGCACACCAGAAAGAAAAGTCAGAAATCAGTTCTTTTGCAGTAAGGGGACATAAAGACTTGTGATCCCTGAATTGATCATTACGATAACTTGGTTGTTGTTTGGCTCATAGTTTTGCCAGTTTGTCCTTGTCAGACTAAACACATGCTATAATGTTCCACTAAATTCTATCAAGAGTGAGGGAGTGGTAAAATCAGTTATAGGCTTAATTTCAAGCATCAGGGAATATCTAACACTTACTGTGGGCTGTACAATATATATGGGCATCATTAAAATCAGGAACTAGGGAGTTACATATACTGAGAGATATCAGTCAGGGGAAGTGTTCTCGAAACATAGTCCCTGGACAACTTGTATCAGAATTACCTGGTGTCCTTGTTACATTTGAAGATTTGTGGTCCTATGACTTCGAATGTCTATAGTAAACCTCAGAATGTCTATAGTAAAGCTCAGCATTATCAAAAGGCAATTTATATTCATTAAATTGTTTTCACTGAATTATGAGAAACATTAGTTTCCAACAATATATGTTTTTGCTCATTGTTTTTCCTTTCAGCTCAAACCATTCTGAAATAATTTCGTATTCAGAAACATGGTCTTTACACTATTGAGAGATTCTCTCTTGGTTGGGAAAAGCTCAAGATAGAAATACTATCAGAAGAGACTTTAATAGCCCATGACTTCTTTTATCATATGTGCCTATACACAGATGCAGATAATGGCTAAAAGATACTATAGAAAAATCACTGTGTGCAAGCGTTGACACGGAAACATTTTTTCACTTGTGAATGATGGAACAAAGAAAAACATAATTCACAGGCCAACAGAAAGACTATAGAAATTGCTGAATTATAATTTGAAGCTTCTTTTGATACTTCTAACGCATGAGACTGCTCATCAGAAATGTGAAAACATTCTTTTAAATAAGCCAAATTAAGCCAAACTCTATACTGTATGTAACCACTTTATAAAGTTATTGTTTAAATCATCAAAAGAGATTTTTTTGATAGGCTTCATGAATAAATACTTACCTATTCTAGAAATATTTGGAAAGATAAGTTTATGCATGCAATTTTTGAAAAAATCAGGATTTGATCAAATAATTGGAAGATAACTTGCAACAAAATATTGGGTTTTAATATTTACTATTGAATGTTATAATTTTAAAGACGGATATATACACACATATATTTACCAGTGTCAATAAAATGGTAATTCATTTTATTTTATACAAAATATGAATTCCATTTGATTACTTATTAACATTCTATTACTTTCAAGCAAATACGTGGTGGTTAAAAACATAGACTTGCCTGCTGTTCCTCTCAGTTATTAGCTTACTTAGTCTCTGCATGCCTCAGGTTCCACATAGCTGCAAGGGAGGAAATGACAGTACCTATTTCAGGTGTTGATTAAATGAATTTACATATTTATATATATAATGTTTTATATTTAATAGATTATTTAATAAAATAAATATAAAGTAAATATTTAATAAAAAATATATTTATATATATTTAAAATGGTTAGAGAAGTGCTTGGCACATAGCAGATGTTACATCACTTTTCATCTTTATATTTTGTAATTTTTTCTGAACATAAAGAGGCTATATTTTTGTGAACGACAAATACAATATTGATAAAAATGATAGCATACTCCTATTAACCCCAAGAAAATAAATGGATGTAGAAATAATTTATTTTATTACACTTTGCTTTATTGTACTTTATAGATACGGTGTTTTTCACAACTTGAAGGCTTGTGGCAACCCTGCATTGGATCAAATTTATCAGTGCCATTTTTTAACAGTATGTGCTCACTTTATGTCTCCGTGTCACATTTTGGTAATTCTTGTAATATTTCAGACTTATTTATTAATATTATATCTATTTTAGTCATCTGTGATCAGTGATCTGTGATGTTACCATTGGAATTGTTTTGGGGAGCCACAAATTATGCACTTTAAAGATGGCAAACTTAATTGATAAATGTTGAATGTGTCTGACTGCTCCACCAACTAGTCATTCGTCTCTCTCTCTCCCTCTCCTCAGGCCTCTCTATTACCTGAGACATAACAATATTTATATTAGGTCAATTAATAACCCAACTATGGCCACTAAGTTTTCAAGTGACAGAAAGAGTTAGGTCTCTCACGTTAAATCAAAAGCTAGAAATGCGCTGGTTGTGATGGCTTATGATGAATCCCAGCACTTTAGAAGGCCGAGGCAGCAGGATTGCTTGAGCTCAGGACTTCAAGACCAGGCTGGGAAACATAGCTGAGGTCCTGTCTCTACAAAATAAATAAATAAATAAATAAACCAAATTAAGCGGGTGTGGTGGCACACACCTGTGGTCACAGCTACTCAAGAAACTAAGTTGGGAGGATCGCGTGAGCCCAGGAAGTCAGGGCTGCAGTGAGCCTTGTTCATGCCACTGCACTCCAGCTTTCTCAACAGAGCAAAACCCTGTCTAAAAATTAAAATTAAAATTGCGAGCGCTAGAAATGGTTAAACTTATTCAAGAAGGCATGTGAAGGCCAGGACAGGATTTCGACATGGCTTCCTCAGTCTTCTTTGAGTTTTCAGGCTGAAAGCTAGGCCTCTTGTTTCAAGCAGCAAAGTTGTGAATGCAGAGGAAAAAATATTGAAGGAAATTAAAAGTTAACTCCAGTGAACAGACAAGTGACAAAAAAGTGAAATAGCCTTATTGCTGAAGTGGGGAAAGTTTCAGTAGTCTGGACAGAAGATCAAATGAGCCACAACGTTCTGTAAACCACAGCCTAATCTTGAACTCTCTTCAATTCAATAAGGCTGAAAGAGTCGAGAAAACTGCAGAAGAAAAGTTTGAAGCTAACAGAGGTTGGTTCATCAGAGTTAAAGAGAGATAGAGACACAAAAAACCCTTCAGAAAATCAATGAATCCAGGAGCTGGTTTTTTGAAAATATCAACAAAATTGATAGACTGCTCGCAAGACTAATAAGGAAGAAAAGAGAAGAATCAAATAGATGTAATAAAAAATGATAAAGGAGATTTTACCACCGATCCCACAGAAACACAAACTACCATCAGAGAATACTATAAACACCTCTACATAAATCAACTAGAAAATCTAGAAGAAATGGATAAATTTCTGGACACAAACACCCTCCCAAGACTAAACCAGGAAGAAGTTGAATCTCTGAATAAACCAATAACAGGCTCTGAAATTGAGGCAATAATTAATAGCCTAAAAACCAAAAAACGTCCAGGACCAGACGGATTCACAGCTGAATTCTACCAGAGGTACAAACAGGAGCTGGTACCATTCCTTCTGAAACAATTCCAATCAATAGAAAAAGAGGGAATGCTCCCTAACTCATTTTATGAGGCCAGTATCTCCTGATACCAAAGCCTCGCAGAGAAACAACAAAAAAGAATTTTGGACCAATAGCCCTGATGAACATCCATGCAAAAATCCTTAACAAAATACTGGCAAACTGAATCCAGCAGCACATCAAAAAGCTTATCCACCCCGATCAAGTTGGCTTCATCGCTGGGATGCAAGGCTGTTCAACATACGCAAATCAATAAACGTAATCCATCACATAAACAGAACCAAAGACAAAAACCACATGATTATCTCAATAGATGCAGAAAAGGCCTTTGACAAAATTCAACAACACTTCATGCTAAAAACTCTCAATAAATTAGGTATTGATGGGACGTATCTCAAAACAATAAAAGGTATTTATGACAAACCCACAGCCAATATCATACTGAATGGGCAAAAACTGGAAGCATTCCCTTTGAAAACGGGCACAAGACAGGGATGCCCTCTCTCACCACTCCTATTCAACATAGTGTTGGAAGTTCTGGCCAGGGCAATCAGGCAGGAGAAAGAAATAAACGGTATTCAATTAGGAAAAGAGGAAGTCAAATTGTCCCTGTTTGCAGATGACATGATTGTATATTTAGAAAACCCCCTCGTCTCAGCCCAAAATCTCCTTAAGCTGATAAGCAACTTCAGCAAAGTCTTAGGATACAAAATCAATGTGCAAAACTCACAAGCATTCCTATAAACCAATAGCAGACAAACAGAGAGTCAAATCATGAGTGAACTCCCATTCACAATTGCTTCAAAGAGAATAAAATACCTAGGAATCCAACTTACAAGGGATGTGAAGGACCTCTTCAAGGAGAACTACAAACCACTGCTCAATGAAATAAAAGAGGACACAAACAAACGGGAGAACTTTCCATGCTCATGGGTTGGAAGAATCAATATCGTGAAAATGGCCATACTGCCCAAGGTAATTTATAGATTCAATGACATCCCCTTCAAAGTACTAATGACTTTCTTCAAACAATTGGAAAAAACTGCTTTAAAGTTCATATGGAACCAGAAAAGAGCCTGCATTGCCAAGACAACCCTAAGGAAAAAGAACAATGCTGGAGGCATCATGCTACCTGACTTCAAACTATACTACAAGGCTACAGTAACCAAAACAGCATGATACTGGTACCAAAACAGAGATATAGACCAATGGATCAGGACAGAGCCCTCAGAAATAATACCACACATCTACAACAGTCTGATCTTTGACAAACCTGACAAAAACAAGAAATGGGGAAAGGATTCTCTACTTAATAGATGGTGTTGGGAAAACTGGCTAGCCATAGGTAGAAAGCTAAAACTGGATCCCTTTCTTACACCTTATATAAAAATTAATTCAAGATCAATTAAAGACTTAAATGTTAGACCTAAAACCATAAAAAACCCTAGAAGAAAACCTAGGCAATACCATTCAGGACATAGGCATGGGCAAGGACTTCATGTCTAAAACACCAAAAGCAATGGCAACAAAAGCCAAAATTGACAAATGGGATCTAATTAAACTAAAGAGCTTCTGCACAGCAAAAGAAACTACCATCAGAGTGAACAGGCAACCTACAGAATGGGAGAAAATGTTTGCAATCTACTCATCTGACAAAGGGCTAATATCCAGAATCTACAAAGAACTCAAACAAATTTACAAGAAAAAATCAAACAATCCCATCAAAAAGTGGGTGAAGGATATGAACAGACACTTCTCAAAAGAAGACATTTATGCAGCCAAAAGACACATGAAAACATGCTCATCATCACTGGCCATCAGATAAATGCAAATCAAAACCACAGTGAGATACCATCTCACACCAGTTAGAATGGCCATCATTAAAAAGTCAGGAAACAACAGGTGCTGGAGAGAATGTGGAGAAACAGGAACACTTTTACACTGTTGGTGGGACTGTAAACTAGTTCAACCACTGTGGAAGACAGTGCAGCGATTCCTCAAGGATCTAGAAGTAGAAATACCATTTGACCCAGCAATCCCATTACTGGGTATATACCCAAAGGAGTATAAATCTTGCTGCTATAAAGACACATGCACACGTATGTTTATTGTGGCACTATTCACAATAGCAAAGACTTGGAACCAACCCAAATATCCAACAATGATAGACTGGATTAAGAAAATGTGGCACATATACACTGTGGAATACTATGCAGCCATAAGAAATGATGAGTTCATGTTTTTTGTAGGGACATGGATGAAGCTGGAAACCATCATTCTGAGCAAACTATCGCAAAGACAGAAAACCAAACACCACGTTTTCTCACTTACAAGTGGGAACGGAACAATGAGAACACTTGGCCACAGGGTGGGGAACATCACACACTGGGGGCTGTCATGGGGTGGGGGGATGGGGGAGGGATAGCATTAGGAGATATACCTAATGTAAATGACGAGTTAATGGGTGCAGCACACCAACATGGCGCATGTATACATATGTAACAAACCTGTACATTGTGCACATGTACCCTAGAACTTAAAGTATAATATAAAAAGAAAGAATGTATTTTCATAACATATAAGTGCAATTGAAGCTTCAACAAGTTATCCAGGAGATCTAGTTAAGATAATTAATTAATGTGGCTACACTAAAGAAAAGATTCCCAATCTAGACAAAACAGCTTTATATTTGAAGAATATGCCATTTAAGGCTTTCATAGCTAGACAGAAGTCAATGCCTGACCTTAGAGCTTCAAAGTACAGACTGACTCTCTTGTTAGGGGCTAATGCATATGGTGACATTAAGTTGAAGCCAATGCTAATTTATCAGTTTGAGAATCCTAGTGCCCTTAAGAATTACACTAAATAGACTTTGCCTGCCTTTTATAAATGGAACAACAAAACCTGAATGATAACACATCTGTTTACAGCATTGATTACTGATTATTTTAAACCCACTGTTGAGACCTACTGCTCATAAGATTTCTTTGAAAATATTACTGCTCATTGGCAATGTACTTGGCTACCCAAGAGCTCTCATAACTGTAGATAAATAGATAGAGAGATAACATTGTACATATATACAAGAAGATTAATGTTTTCATGCCTGCTAATACAACATCTATTCTGTAGCCCATGCATCAAGGAGCAATTTTGATTTTGAAGTTTTATTATTTAAGAAATAGGTTTTTCAAGGCTATGGCTGCCATAGATAGTGATTTATCTGATGAATTTGAGCAAAGTAAATGGAAAACATTCTGGAAAGGATACACCATTCTAGAGGTCATGAAGAACATCTGTAACTCATGAGAAGAGGTCAAAATATCCACATTAACAGGAGTTTAGAAGAAGTTGGTTCCAACCCTCATAGATGACTTTGAGGCATTCAAGAGTTTCATGGAGGAGGTCACTACAGATGTGGTGGAAACAGCAAGAAAACTGGAATTAGAAATTGAACCTGAAGATGTGACTGAATTGCTGAATCTCATGATAAAACTTGAATGGAAAGAAATTGCTTTGTATAGATGAGCAACAAAAGTGGTTTCTTGAGATGAAATCTACTCCTAGGGAAGATGCTGTGAACGATTTTGAAATATCAACGAAGGGTTTAGAATATTTCATAAACTTAATTGTTAAGGCAGTGGCAGAATTTGAAATAATCAACTCCAATTTTGGAAGAAGTTCTAATGTGGGTAAAATGCTATCAAACATTGCTGGCTACATAGAAATCTTCTGTAAAAGGAAAAGTAAATAGATGTGGAAAACTCCATTTTTGTCGTATTTTAGGAAATTGCCACAGCCACCCCACCTTTCAGTAACTGCCACTATGATCAGTCAGTAGCCATCAACATTGAAGAAAGACCCTCCACTGGCAAAAAGATTAAAAGTCTTTAAAGGCTTAGATGATTGTTAGCATTTCCTAGCAATAAAAGTATTTTTAAATTAAGGAGTATACTTTGCTTTTAGATATAATGTCAGTGAAGACTTAATAGACTATAATATAATGTAAAAATAACTTTCATATTCACCGGGAAGACAACACATTTTTGTGACTCATTTTATTGAAATAATTGCTTAACTGCCGTGATCTGGAACCAACCCTACAATATCTCCGAACTATGCCTGTAAATATGTTACAAGCAGATTTGTTTCATCCTGTATTCCTTCTTAGTAATTGTACAAATCTTTTAACGTAATGTCTAATGAATGAAAGAAATGTGAAAACATTTTCTCCATATGCTATTTCTACAGAGCAACTTCTAGGAAGAGATTTGTTCAGTAATAGCACAGATGTTCCAATCTCTGTTTTCATGAGATGCGAAGATATGTCTGCTGGGAATGAAACCGGGGGTAATTTGCGTAAATCATTGTATGTTAAGTGCATTATGTATTAAGTGTTTGTCTATTAGCGCTGGAAAAATAATGTCTTTTAAACTTCTGCATCCTGTTGTCTGCCCCATAGCAAGAAAACTGGATTACCCTAATAAAAAACTAATGAGCAACTTAAATTCTGTGCCACACTTCAACACGAGGTTTTGCAAGATAAATGTTATCTGGCATTTAGTTTTCCCTTAGAAGCAGATAATTTGACTTACTTTTTCTATTAAAGAATGTATAATACATACTGCTATTGCAGCTTAAGGCAACCACATTATCTGCCATGCTTATCACATGGGCATTTACATTGTGATATTAGGCTACCAACTTACATTAAATATTAAAATATTCACAGTAATGGTACAATCAAATGTAAGCTCCTCCACAGATTACTATATCTTTAAGTCCTTAGCAACACATATATCGTCATAGAGCATCGTGAATGCTAGACATGCTTGATCTTTAGGGTAAACTAGCGTATTCACCATCTATTTTCTTAACACTCTTATGCCTCCTCAGTTATTGAACTTGCACCACTAATTACAACAAAATACTCCCTTGGTGTTCTGAGATTATTACTTACATGATTCTAATTTAACTACTCACCTTGGCATTCCACTAGCTATAGGAAAATAGATTTCATATAACATGTCATGCAGCTACTACTCCAGAGATGTCCCACGCTGCTGTAAATTTATTCATTTGTTGCCTTATTTGTTTTCTGTTTGGGTCCATTTCTAGTTTCTAGACTAAATAGATCTGCCGTTTATTATTAAAGTGGCTGGCTTAAATAAATTTCATCTTTTTACCTGTGATTTTTTAAAAATTTTAAACAATGTAAGATGCCTTTTTGGAAAAGTCTTCTCTTTTTCATATTTTTTGTTTGTTAGACCTAATTGTGAATTCATACATCAGACGTTTTTAATTCATTTGACTTATTTATTAAGTTGTGATTAAAATACTACTTAACAAAATACATTTATACCCAGAGTGACCCAGGAAGAAGTCATTTCCTCAGAAAATGTGAAAACTATATTGTTTCTCTCTAAACTTTTTTTTCACTTTAAAGAAGATGAAAACTTCCAATATTTTGAATACACAAAATATATTTAACAACAAGATTGCTATTCATATATATTTTTTCTTTGATTTTATCCTTCAACTTTCCTCTGAGAGTGCGACCTAGATTTGAAACTGATGGGTTCCTAAGAAATTCAGAGACCATTTGGACTCCTCTCTGGGTATCTCCTCAGTCTTTCTTGTCTAAATCAGAAGGTCAGCATTATCTTCACCTGTTCTTCAAATACAAGTGGAGAAGAGAAGTTAACTCTATTTTTAGCATCAAAGGGAAGCTGCTAAACTATCACATGATAAAGATACTCTATTATTTTATTTTCACCTTATAATAGCTATGATAATCCACACTCTTCCATGCGTTTGTTGAATTATGTATGTTTAAATGATAATTTTATTATTAATTCACTATATCTTATTACAGAAAGCTAATATTTACTCTGTTTTATTTTTATGAAACCATATTTGGAAATACCTTTAGGAAGCTTGTTACTGGTTACTTTGGAGTATTCATTTTATTTATATGTCATTTTTTCTTATTTTCATATGTTATATAACTATTCAAATTCCAGACAAAAAAATAGATAATTTACACAATCTGTTTTTTTAGATATTCCTTCATAATTTGAATCTTCATGTTTAAGTAATGTTGTCCAATGTTAAAGTAATTCTTTTGCCCTGTGTGTGTCTATTTTCCTGCTTCTAAGTATGCACAAATAAATTATAATGAACAAAATTACAGCTCATACGTCTATTCATTAATATTGTTCTTAGATTAAATATTTCCTTGATCAATGATGAGTAACATTTATTGAAGTGTGAACCAAAAAAAATGAAATACTTCTAATCATGACCTATTACAAAAATTTTAGTGAAATACTGTGTGATGAATATAAGATAATGACTAGTGATTAAAGTTACCACCTGTCTCAATTTAATCAAAAAGAATGCTCAAGTCAGAAAATGAATATGGATTATATTATGCTGAAAATGCATCTATTTTTGTTATACTGGAGACTCTTTGTGAAGGATGTCTAATTCAGAGATAAGGCTTTTGGGAAACTTTGTTTTCCAGTATGGTACCAGCCTCAAAATTTAAAATGAACAATCAAACTAGGCCAATCACTGTGGCTCACGCCTGTAATCCTATCACTTTGGGAGGCTCAGTAGGGTGGATCACGAGGTCAAGAGATCCAGACCATCCTGGCCAACACGGTGAAACCCCGTCTCTACTAAAAAAAAATACAAAAATTCGCTGGGTGTGATGGTGTGTGCCTGCAGTCCCAGCTACTCCGGAGGCTAAGGCAGGAAAATTGCTTGAACCCGGGAGGCTGAGGTTGCAGTGAGCAGAGATCGAGCCTCTGCACTCAGGCCTGGTGACAGAGACTCCGTCTCAAAAAAACAAACAATAAAAAAAAAAAAATCAAAGGAAAAGCACAAAGATCTTTTGTAATTAAAAATGCAATTTGTGAGCAATGAATTAAACAATCAAACAGAACCAATAAGCTAAAAGCCCAAATATCACATATAAGAGATGAAGTATGAAATTTTTCATAGGTAAAAATAAATATTGGGATTTAATATGTACAAAAGTTAGCCCTTTTTGGTGGAAAGTAAAATATGCAGGAGAAGCAGCTGGAGATGAAAAAGAGATAATTAAAAATATATATTGGAATGAAGTCAACTGAATAAAGGGAAAAAATTTAGCAACAAAATTATACCAGCAAAGTTAGTCACTACTAACCATGGCAATAGTGGAGATTCAGGCATATAACAAAATAGAAAAAAAAAGAAAAAGAGGATTATTGCTGAAAAGCAAGAGAGAAAATTTTCTATCCATGCAGTCTGGGGATGCAAGTCATCACATTTGAAATTATGGAACATGGCTAATGTGCTTGAGTGTGGGAGGATGGAAGAAGGATAAAAAAACAAAATCCTGATGAGGAAATATGTAATGTTTCCTCTGTGCATCTGGAAAAGGGAAGAGGCAATAGTCACTTGTACTTTAGCCTTTTCATTAAAACCTTAAATATAGTCATGTGATTTATTAAAGAAAAGTTTAGCCTAGGCTATAAGACAAGAGTTTTATAATGCCAGCCATTTATAACTAAAAACAGTATAACAAGAATGGGATCATTATAGAGACCACTGAATACCAATTTGGAGGGAGAAAATGAGTGAAGCTGAAAGCCAACAGGATCATAAGAACAAAATCAAGTATATGTTATTTGGTTTACGTAAAAAGCTCCATTTGAACAGACTTTTAAAAAAATGTTTTTATTAAGGAGTCACTTAATCCTTCCATTCAGGTATACATTCATATTTAGAGGTTACATGAAATGATGTCTTTAGGTATAACTCTAGTTTATCTTATCTATTGTGGTCTATTTTGGACATTAGACTTAAAGTATCACTATTAATAGCAGGACAGAAAACATATGATGTAGATAGAATGCTTCCCCCGAAAATTTGTATGTTGAAATTCTGACCCCCGATGTTACTGTATTAGGAGATAGAGCCTTTGGGAAATAATTAGGTCATGAGGAAGGAGCCCTCATGAATGGAATTAGTGTCCCTTATAAAAGAGTCACAAGGGAGATTCCTTGCCCCTTCTGCCATGTGAGGACACAGAAAATAGAAAACAGTTTTTCATGAACAAGGAAGCAGGCACTCACCAGGCACTGAATCTGTCTGCTCTTTGATCTAATACCTCTCAGCCTTCAGAAAGGTGAGAAATAAATTCCGGTGGCTTATAAACTAACCAGTCTATGGTATTTTTTGTTACAGCAACCCAAAAGGACTCACACAATGTGTCAGTTTGTTATCATTAGTTTTAAAATAACACAAGGAAAGATTTTCAGATACAGATAGTGTTGACCTGATAGTCTATCTGTATGGTTTAAAAATTGAGGGAACACACAAGAAAGAAAGCTTCGAGAGTATTTCTTGAGTTTTTTGAAGCATTTTGGGTTCCAGAAGTTAGTGCATAATATAGACTATTTCAGTTACACAAAATTAAAGATCCCAAAGCAGAGGGAATGCCACGATGTCAGTGGTACTACAAAACAGCTTTGCCTAAGGAAACCAATCACATCCATGGTATTCTCTGCTTACAGTCTTCTTGCCAAAGTATTCTGTATTCTGAAGCTAACACTTTCAGAAATATATTATTCAGACCTATGATTGAAGCCTTATATAGAATCAAATCACCAATGACCAGAAGAATTCTCATAACCTGAGTTGGCCTCTCTGAAATCAATAAAAGAAGGCAAAGGGGCTGAGCATAATTAAATAATATAAATCACTGAGTAATAAACTGAGCTACCATTAGGCTTTGAATTGTTCTAAGACTAGCTAGTATGTGTTAAGCATGCAATTGATGTCAAACCTCTGAACTAAACATCTTGGCATTTTGGATGACTTGGGAGAACATGGGTTCAGGGTAATGACGTTGAAGAAATCGTCATAAAAATGACACACAGGGCCACATATACAGTTTAATTCTGAAATAGCTCAGTTGAACATGACTCTGGGAAAAATGACACCATCCCAATTAAAAAAAAAGGGTTAGAAACAGTGATGATAGTAAAACCTTGACCAAAGCACTTCCCATTTTGTTTGTTTCCTTGTTTGTTTGTTTAACTCACCATGACACAGTGATTATTGTGGGGCAACAGAACCTTCCATCAAACTGCTGAGTGAGCTAATTTTGACTGGTTTTTCAGAAAATAAGCCGTTTGGCCATGAAACTAGAGTCTCCTGTTGACTTCTTTTATAGACAAAAATAATAAGGGCTGGCTTTTGTAATTAATAAAGGTCTCTGCCCTTTGCCAATCTAGGCAGAGGAAAATTTAGACTCATTTTGATTGATATATATATTCCGAATGACAAAGTGAGACAAGTCAGTTATACTTATAATGGCACTGTCATATTTAAATAATTATTTTTATTTAAATCATTATTTGAATGATTTCTAAACAGCATTGTGTTTCATGTTGTTAAAAGGTGTTTGTAAATTCAAGTACTTGTCTTTAGTCTAGGTGGCATAAATACTATTTTCTACACTAAAGTTGTTTTACACTATAGGAGATACTTATAAACATTGATCCAACAATTTGGGAAAATAAAAATAAAAATTTTTAAAAGCATACTAAAATATTTTAACTATGCATGTGCAAAATTATATCTTTATTTTCTGCTTACTAGTACCTACAAGTTTCATAAAATTCTAGGCCAAGATGCTTGACCTACAGCCATGTTTTTATTTCTGGATTTTATTGTGATTCTTTTCGTATTCATCAAGAAACATGTATTTTTGTTTACAATTTGACATTTCCAAAATTTGAATGTATTTCATAGTAATGGTGCCTTAGATGATAAAATTAAGTAAGAATAATATTAAACGTAAGCACCATTTTTGTGTGTGCCTTTTTTGTATGTCATGTAACTTAAAAAGCATTTCATTTAATAAGAACAACTCTTAGACATAAGAACTATTATTATCTCTCTATGCAGTTGCAGAATCTGAGGGTTGGAGCAGTTGAGAAATTAACTCAAGGATATCCAGTAGGTAAGTGATAGAGCAGGTGATGCTTCAGGACACATTGACTATAGAGTCTGAACTCTTTCTCTAGAATGATGATTCACACAACTACAATTACAGCAGTGACACCTTATATGCAAAAACCAGCTGAAACCTAGCAACACTATATACTCAGAAACATCTTTTTAAAGTCACATAATTGTAACAGAAGAAAACACAAGGTGATATCTTCATAATCTTACAGAATAATCTTATAATAAAATATTATAATGTTGCTCTAGAATTTTATAATAAAAATTTTGAAAAACTTAAGTTTTTTTTTATTGTTTATTATCTCTCTCACCATTCAAGAGCCAATGTAGTGCTAAATGTATCCCTCCCCTTCCTCCTCACTTTCATTCTTTTCCTCCTCTTTCTGCTTCTTCTTCCTAGTTAATGTGCATAAAGTAAGCTTCATTTTTCTTCCCAGATATGTTCTGCCATCCCAGCCTAGTTCTTTACCAGATCTAGTAACTAAATGAAAACTATTTTATGGGACTTAAACCTTCCTCAGAAGTAAGTGGTTAATATGATAGAGTGAAGCGTTTATGAGCCAATCAATTCCCATAACAATTATTAACAATTCATTCATAGCACTCTGGCTTAATCTTTTATTTTTTCAAGGGATTTCTTCATTTTCTCAGGGCAACTGAGCAAAACTGCTATTTTCATGGTTGAGTCTATAACTACAAGATTCAAAACAATCCCTCATTTTAAATTGGACACTAGCCATGCACAAATGATCAGTGCTTCTCACATTTGGTTTAGGGCTGCTTGAAATCCTTTGGTTTTTATTCCATTGCTTATTAGGGGTTTTGGATCCAATTTGTATTGAACTATTCTCCAGAGTGCTGGAAGGATTTTTGTTTTAAATAAACGAATGCTGTTGAAAGTTTGCTAGAAAAAGTTATAGATGTGTATATTTACATGTATTTGTGTTTGAAACAGAATTCAAGAAGTCAGTGCTGTGTGTTTCACTTTTAGGTTTGTTACTAGGATCAGTCTCAGTTCTCAATTTTGATATGTATAGCCAAATAATGATACTCTTATTTTTATAAATATAGTTTACATTGTTGTAAACAAAGTGTTACCAGCACGACTACAAATCATTATCTTCTTTGTGGGGGGATCATCAAGAAAGAAAGCAAATAATGTCAAATCTTTTTAAATAAGCCATTGACAAGCTTTCTGGTAAACACAGAAATGCAAAAGCCTCATGCAATTTATCAGTAGAGGGTCCGCTCTATAGGGTACACTTTTAGCAGGATTTATTGTGCAACTACCTGGAAAATATCACAAAAGCTAAACTTTGAAGTATAAAACACAGATGCTTTATGACCAAAATAGCTTCCTTCTGTGTGATGTCTATATACATCACTTACAGATTGCATATGCTAACTTGGACTAAAGTATATTCTAATGTGGAAAAAGAGCACAGGGAGCTACTTTGACATTCTCGACCACTTCCTGCGCCTTGTGATTAAATGTATGCTTGAAATTATTAGCATAGATTGATACTCAGTGAGACTGCAATTCTTATGAGTCTGATTTGACCATCTTATTCACTGAGGTATCTCAATTTCTAATTCTAATACTCAGCCACAAGTGAGTGCATAGATGTGAGACAAATATAAGGGGAGAGTAAGAAGAAAACAAACATAGCTAATGTAGCTTAAAGGCACGTGCATGATATATGGAATTTCACTGTGGACATTTATAAAATTCTGAATAGTCAATTGGAAAAGGATAATTGTCCTTACTATGTTCCTATAGTCTGGTTCTCTCTAAACCAATATACACTGGTTCTATGTAAAACAAAAAAAGTTATGCTTTTCTTATAAGTGGACAAGTGAGCTTGCATGTGTCTGTATACATGTTAGTTAACGTCCATTTTAAAAACCATATTATTTATTATTATTATTATTATTGTTATTATTATTATACTTTAAGTTTTAGGGTACATGTGCACAATGTGCAGGTTTGTTACATATGTATCCATGTGCCATGTTGGTGTGCTGCACCCATTAACTCGTCACTTAGCATTAGGTATATCTCCTAATGCTGTCCCTCCCCCAGAAGACGATATTTCCTTAGAGAGGCAAATAGTAAATATTTTCAGCTTTACAGGCCATCAAGTCTCTGTCTCAAATCTTCTACTCTACTGCTATAATCAAAAACAGCCATTCACAAGATGTAAACCCACGGACATGGCTGTATCCCAATTCAACTTTATTAACAAAGGCAGCTTGACCACGGGCAATAGCTTGCTGATTCCTGCATAAAGTTTAACATGCCTTTGAAATTTCATTTGTCTAATATTTTAACCTCAAACTGTGCCTAATTTTGTGGTAATTGTTATTTCACTCAATTTAACACTTGGATTTGAGAACTTCTTTCATATGCTTTGTTTTGGAAAATAAACTTGATGATAAATTGGCTCAAAGTATGGTAGTTTAAATTACATTGTGATCCTTCTTTATCTTCTAGACAAATACATGATTTCTTCAAAATCAGATTTGTCATTTCTTCTTTTAAGTTTTTATTGTTACATCTTAGCTTCACTGGCTAATGCTTTGCTGTAGCTGCAAACATGAAACAAGGAACATTTCCTGACTGCTCCTTCATTGTTATGTTTTGGAAAAGTGTTAGGAATTGCTGTTGTTTTTTAATGTTGAGCTAGATTGTGTGATGACCAGAATATTTTTTCTCCCTGCTCTACTGTTCTGCATTATTTTCATGTTATAGCAAAATTGATTGCTAGCTGAAAAGATTGCAATTCCCACCTTGATTTTGTAATAGCCATGTTAATTTTGATGATGCAGGTTTTTATTCTGACCTTTGATGTGAATTCAATGTAGATGTATTGGGGAACATTTTCCTATTTTACCTTCTTCAGACTATCTTTGAGCTCCTAAAAACTGGCAAATTTAAGTTGACATTTTCATAATCGCCTTACACACACAATGTTCAAACATATCTTCAGATTTATAAGAACGCTATTAGGCATTGCTGCAGTGAGGTTTAAGAAATTAATTCTAGCACTGAAATAAGTAATTTTAGTAAATTAAAACAACAATAATTATAAGTAAGTAAATATGAGCTATTACAGGGACATAATCATAAAGATACAACTTTCAATGAGATTGAAAAAAATGAATTGTTTGTAATTTGCCTTTCTTAAGCAGGCTATTAATAGGGAGATTAGTATTGATTATAATTTTAATTACTTTTCAGGATGTTTCTCTTTCAATGTAATATATCTAATTTTTCATTATATACTAGACAATTTCAATAGTCCATACTGGACATATTAGACAATTCCAGGAGTCCATACTGGATATTATGAAATACTACAGTAGTGCCATCATTCAATATTTTACTTAATCTGACAACTGAGACAGGTTGCCTAAGGAAAACTGGTTTAGTCTATGTTACTGCTACTCTCTCGGTGAAGGTTGAATATTACTTAGATTGCCATTTGTTTTACCAAGTCTTCTCTGAATGAAACTGAAACTCCAAATTCTGTGTTTTCTAGGAGAAAATATACATTTTTCTTTTCTTTGGTAATAATAAAAGAGCTTAATTCTTTTCTCATAGTTATTGATACTGTGTATATATAGTAGTTTCCCCTTATCTGTAGTTTTTGCTTTCCCTGATTTCAATGACTTGTGGTCAACTGTGGTCCAAAATATTATAGGAAAAATTCCAGAAATTAACAATATGTTTTAAATTGCAGGCCATTCTGAGTAGCATGATGAAATCTCACAGTGACCGTCTGCGTCTTCCTCAGGAGGTGAATCATCCTTTGGTCCTGAGTGCCTATACTGTATATGCCACTCACTCATTAGTCACTTGGTAGCTGACTTCATTATCAAATCGGCTTTTTCAGTATCACACTGCCTGTGTTCAAGTAACCCTTATTTTATTTAGTAATGGCCCCAAAGTGCAGTAATAGTGATGCTGGAAATTTGGATATGCAAAAGAGAAGCCAGAAAGTGCTTTCTTTAAGTGAAAAGGTGAAGGTTTTTGACTTCATGAGGAAAGAAAAAAAATCATATTCTGAGGTTGCCAAGATCTGTGTTAGGAACAAATCTTCTACCCATGAAATTGTGAAGAAGGAAAAAGAAATTCATGCTAGTTTTTGCTACCTTAAACTGAAAAAGTTATAGCCACAGTGCATGGTAAATACTTAGTTAAGATAAAAAATACATTAAATGTATGGATGGAAAACATGAACAGAAACATAAAGGCCATTGAATTTACTACCATCTTTGATTTCAGACAATCACTAGCGGTCTTGGAACATATCTTTTATGGATAAGAGGGGATAGTTGTAAATGAAACTTCTACACCAATAGGTATAATTGGCCACATTATTAACCTCTAACGATGCTGTTTACCTTTATATATGTGCATATGTATGTGCATATATGTGCATGTGTGTATGTATACATGTATGCATGTTTAAGAGTGGAGCAGGGCAAAACAAAATGCTATATTCAGCAGATATTATTGCATTCAGCATAAACATATTTTTCAAATCCATTAAAAGGGATTTTTTTCAAATCCATTAAAAGGGATAACTTATTTTTCTTTTATTATACATGAAATTTTAAAACTTGCAATTTTAAACAGTAAAATGCATTTTTTTTCAGAGGAAAGAAGCTTAAATTATCAGCTGTTGAAAGTTCAGAGATCTATTGAATCTCCAGATATGGAAGCCTATTCGAGAATCTTCAGGCCTCCTTTTTATGTTATGCATGTACTGTGTCTTTAATATATTTTTGCTTAATATATTTCTTGCATTTTCTTCAGTGATTAGGAAATCACTGTTTCTTAAGGAAGCTCACCTCATTTTCTGAGATTTAAAATTTATCTTCTCATAACTTTGACCTATTGATTTTAGTTTTGCCCTGCACAGTTGCCTTGGTCCCGTTTAATTATTTCTCCACATGACAGCACTTTTATATTGAAAGACAATTAATCGTATCCACACTAAGGCAGGGTAATCAAATGGGGGTACTTCAGTTGTTTCTCCCTGCCATGGTTTGCAATTTTTCTCGTTATTATGGTGTCTCTCTTTTGGGTAGACTTCAAGTACTTACTTTATTTCTTAAATTATTAAGTGAATACCAACAATATAACCAGATCAAGCTCTTGCCACAGTCAAACTCCTGTATTAAAAATCATATACACGATTTCCTCTTTGGAAATCAATTAGTAATATGTATAGATTTTCAGTGACATGCACAGTGACTGGAACTCCTTCAGTAGCATACATACTTTAAATAAATTGGCTTTATTACAGTTAAAAACACAATAATTATATAGGCTCATTTTTATTGTGTTAAAATATGCATAACATAAAATTTACCATTGTAACCATGCTAAAGTGCTCAGTTGAGTGATATTAAGTGTATATAATCATTGTGCAATCATCAACAGTATACATTTCCTGAAGTTTTTCATCATTCCTTTCTGTTGCTTTCTTCTTTTGTTTCTGCGATTCATCTTAGCCTTTCATATGAAAAAAGATATTAACATTTAAAATACTATGAAGACTAAACTGAAAAGAGCAATTTAAGAGCTAGTAGAGAGAGGGAGTTCTTTTATAATTTTATTGTTCGTACTTATTCATGGGGTACAAAGTGATGTTTCAATACATATATATTGATCGGATCTGGGTAATAAGCATATCCATAATCTCAAACATTTTTCATTTCTTTGTGTGAAAGTATGTTCTTCATGAAAAAATGTCTTGAGGAGCATTGATGAATGGGATTCAAAACACATAGGGAGAAAGTAATGCTGGACAGAAAGAAATATTGTTTTATTCAGGGATCAATGATAAACTAATCAGGTGGTATTGATAGATTAATCTTTTCACATTACAGTATAAATTCATGTATTTTTTTTCACCAGAACAAACTCATTTTCAGCTACGTATCAGGCACTATGCTAGACACATAGGAATATAAATGTGATAAAACCTCACAAATCCTAATATCAAAGAATATGTGGTTTTCCAAGGGATGTACAAAAATAAAAAAAAGTACAATGAATGAAATTTAAAGAATATTTATAGGACATTTAGGCAGAAGTTGAAAAATATTTTAACTGTGGTTATTTTTGTGGGAATCCAAGGAGGAGATGAATCCAGGCAATGGAAATGCCTGCTCTACATATTACTGTATTTCACATGTATACTGCTTTGCATATTGTTGTGAGAGATAAGATAGAGACTAGAGTGCTTCTAAAAGAAAAGGGCAGATTTAAAATTACTAATTTCCCATACTCCTGGATGATGTTGAGTCATATAATTAACCAATAAATAATTGCTGTTTTTCCATCTTTTGGGTGCATACCCAAATTTAGCAGAATATGAATGAACCCCAGGAAATAATTTTAAGAACTTACTTGTTTTCGTCCTTCTCAGGTTTTCATCTGGTATATTAGGAGGAATGTATTACAGACATGAACTTTCACATGCTGGATCTAGGTATACAAGAACACAGAGAGTTTTCCCTGAAAATATGACAGAGACCAAAAACACGAGTTTGTTCTGTCAATAATAGGAACATTTGCTTCCCGGTGAGGAGACGGTGGAAGGAGAGTTAAAATAATCACTATTTCTTAAAATCAGAATATCCATATGACATTAAAAAAAGATGCTGTGTTTCTCAGGATCTAATTTGATTGAAAGGAACAAAAATAACCATAGATAGTAATCCAAAAGAGCAAAATATATCCTCCCATTTCAGTCAATGACAAAAAAATTAGAGTGTCAATTCAATTGCATAAATTATTTCAAGGTAATCAGTATTTGGTGCCAAAGGGAATTTAGGAAAATGTCTCAGCAGATTTTTGTCTATGATGGCAAAGTAATTAATTCAATTTAGAGGGCATATGCAATATGGAGACTTAGGGATTTTGATGTAGAGGTTTTCTATTTTTCTTTGTTTTGAGTGTGGGGAGGAAGGATAATTTCAGATTGCTAATGCAAAATTATTTTCTTCACCAAAACTTTCATTTTGCTCAAGATCATTTGCATTGCCTTGCTGAAATTCTTTCATATGAAAGAGGTGGCAAAATGTATGTATTTCTTAATTATCAGGTCCCCACTGCATGAGTGCTATTTGAGTGTGAGAGAGACACAACCAGCAGATACTTTTACTTTTTTACTTTTTACTTTTTATTCAAAGTCAGAGAGATCTATAACCAAGAGGTGAAGTGGGTAACCTCGAAGGTCCATTCCTGCCATAAAAGTTTATAAATCTATAAACTGGTTCTTGAATGATACTTCCGAAGTTCCCTGTAACAAGAGAAAAGCAGACAGAAAGGTGCATCTGAGTGGTTTGCAGAGGAGTATATGCAATGACATGCACCAATAATTCCATTACTTCTTATCTACACAGACCCTAGTACAATTTTCTGATGGTACATATCTTTGAATTGTGCTTCTAAAAAAAGTATATATGTATATATATGTATACGCATATATAATATACATATATACGCATATATATGTATATATGGCATTTAATTCTATATAAATGGCATTTAATTCTATTAATTTCAGTTCGTTAATCACAATAAGAGCTCAATCTTTTTTTGCTTTGTTTTCCAAGTGAATACAGAAATTTGAATGCTAGTAACTTAATAAACATCAAAGTCTATTATTCTTAAGCTTCCACTATTCCTGCAATTAGTGTTGGTTACTGCTTCATTCCTACATTGAAACAAAGGTTTTTCTCTTTCTTTACATAAATCTCCTTTGGTCGTTCCTCAACAGTTTTGCGACAGATTCACTATACTTCCCACAGAGGATTGAGCCAGTTTCCCTCAATTTTTGTCGAATTGCCTAAACATTCAGGTCTCTCTAAAGAATTCCTATGGCTTGACATTCATTCTATCTCATACCTGAGGAACTGGATTTATTCACAGGAAACTGAAATCAACCTCTCATCCTCCTTTAATACTGCTTCCAATATAATTTTCCTCATGCATTTATAAACACATCAAAGCCCTCTAAAAGATGCCAATGGCTTCAACTTATTTCTAAATCCAAATTAAGTTTACGAACAATAATAAAGGTCCTCTTTAAAGTTATGTTCTTGGCAGCAACATGTATGGAAATGGAGGCCATTATCATAAGTGAATTAATGCAAGAACAGAAAACCAAATACCACACATTCTCACTTATAATTGGGAGCTTATCATTGGGTATACATGAACATAAAGATAGGAATAAGACTGCTAGTCTTGGAGACTACTAGAGGCAGTAGAGAGGGATGGGGCAAGGGTTGAAAAGCTACCTGTTGGGTACTCTGCTTTCAACTTGGGTGATGGGATCATTTGTACCCCAAACCTCAGCATCACACTATATCCCTGTAACTAACCTGCACATGTGTTCCTTGAACACAAAATAAAATTTGAAATTACATTTTTAAAAAGTTATGTCTAAAGCACAATGTAGCTGAACAGTTTTAGAATCATTCTAAAAGTCACTTCAATGAAGTCAACCTACTGCACATACACATTGCATGACCTTACTTTTAAAACTAAAGATTCCAATCACAAAGACTGTTAATTCATTTAATTAAGTATTTAATTAACAAATATTTATTTAGGGTTTACTATGTACCAGCACTCTGTTAGAGCTAGGAGCACTGCTACAAATAAGATGTTTGTGTTTTCTATAAGTATTTCTCTAGCAGTTTGTTAAATAACAAATCTTTTTAAAGAATTGTTAAGGTAAAATGAACACTTTCAAAAGAAGGGCAAACTGCTAATGAATCTTAAAAGAGGAAGATCTATCATGGCAAGAGATTTATTTCTACAGGTAATGGTAATGCAGTTTTGTCCAAGTGATAATAACATAAAGATTGCATTTATTGGTTAAATCTCAGCTTCTCTAAGAAATACAACCGCTTTAATATATACCTTTTCCTTATTCTCTGTCTGTGTCCTGCATTGTTATTGTTAAAATATAAAATAATAGCTTCTGATTAAATTACAGAGGAAATATGTGTACTACAGCATTTCAATAGAATAGTCTGAATTTTTCATTAGCTACTAACTGACAGATACAGCACATCCTTTATATAAGTAATCCAGTTAATTTAGTGTCACTTGGGTCTTCGTTCTATTCTCCCTATTTAGGGTCACTTGGGCCTTAATTCTATTCTCTCTACTGTGTGATATTGTAAATTGGCAATTTCATTTTTCATGTCAATAATTGCTTTTTGGTTTTGATGGTGGTAGGGTATAGACAAAGGTGTGTTGATATTATTATATTGATTTTTCTACATGTAGAAGATCTTATTTGTACATGTATCTTCGTATTTTTTCTCTCTTTTTCATTCTCCTTCCACCTCTCTTTTCATTAAAATATTTAAAGCAAAATTATGAGTGTTTGTTCTGTGCCAAGAATTATGGTAGGAGTTGGAGAAAACATGATAAAAAACAGAAAACATGGCCCTTAACTATTAGAAGTACAGTGTTTTATCAAGGAATGGTAGCAGACTACATTATAATCAACTATGTATGTTCTGTTTTAAAAATTAATGGGCTCTATCCTAGACATATTAACTCAGTGGCACTGAAAGTGGGGCCTTGAAAACTGTTTATAGAAAATATTGCCAAGTAATCATGGTAATAGTGGAACCATTGTCTAAGTGAAAAATCTGTATGAATTTAAGGATTTATGGCTTTTATAACATAGTCTTCAACACACTTCACTTTGGTTTAATCTCACATTTTTTCCTCTGTAATAAAATAATACTAAAGAATATTAATATAAACCATAATTTCTTAAGCTTACTAAGCATAAAGTAGTGCTTTCAAGATATTTATATTTGTTAACTCATTTTATTCTGACCACAGTCCTGTGAGGTAGATACCATTCTCATTTCCATTTGAAGGACAAGGAAACTGAAATGGGGAAGGTTACATAAATTATCCAAGATTTACTCAGCTAGAAAGCGAAGGAGCAAACTTACACCCAGAGCAGTCATGTAGTTTACGTTTGCATGCTACAAATCCCAAAATATATTGCCGATTTTTCTTTAGATTGTCAGTTATCTGTTAGAGCAATTAAAATAAGCATAATGTTTACCTTCACTTTTTACAGCTTTTAGCGTTCTTCATTTATTTGAGTAGATTCGAGTTTTGTTGGGTGCTGTGAGATTTTTGCTTGTAGAACTTACTTGAGTATTTTTTATAGTTCAGGTCTTCTGGCAACAAATATTCTCAGCATCTGCTTGTCTAGAAAATCACATAGACATTATTTTTAAGATACTTTTTGAATACAGAATTTTAGGTTAGTTCTTTATTTTTCCTTCAGTACATTATAGATGCCTCTTCTGTGCTTCTAGCTTGTTCACTTTCTAAGTTTGATGTAACTATTTTCTTTTTAGATTCACCATATGTAATATCCCCCCATGTTTCCTGGCCCCTACCACTGCTTCAAGATATATTTTTATGGAAACTTCTATAATATTACAATGTTTTCTCTGTCAATCACACACACACACACACACACACACACATCCTATACAGACTAAATAGCACGCCTTAAACTTTCTGTGCCACACTCCTTTCCACATCAATGGAGTTTATTCCATGCATTTATTTATTCTAACCTACTCTCCTCTGTTTCTTTCAGCCCACATGTCTTATTGCCTAGATTTTGCTTCTGATTCTTATTTCACATATCCTCTTACTCAATACACTCATTTAGTCTTTCTCTTTCAATCTGATCTAATATTCTACCTCAGAAAGAATCTAATTTTGATATTAACCCTCTGACAATACCAAATAGAGCCACAGGTAAATGACAGAGGAGTTCTTCTGGCTCTCCATTTTGACCTGCAGAACTAAGCAAATAATTTTACTTATGGGGTTCCATTCTTGAAATAGGATGGGCCAATAAATTCCTATGAAGATTCAGTTGAAGGACTTATCATTTCAATAGATGCATGATATTAAATATTTTAAATCTAGTAAGACTGGAAATATTTACCATTCTCTTAAATATAAAAAGAAAATATAGCTTAACACACAGTTCTAAGATTTTGGAACACTTTCAAATTCTCATTCGAAATCTTATAAAAATGCATACTTTACAGCATTTCTATCAGTTTGAGGTCAGACAACCTCCAATACATTCTCCTTAAGTACCTGTTGCAATGTAGATCCCTGGATACTTCGCTGGCTTCTAATCTTAAAATCGGTACAGATAGATATTTGTCTTATGCATGATAACAAGTTTCTTATACAATTACTAGGCACTGAAAATTTGAAACTCAACATTCTATATTCATTAAGATTCTTAAAAATATTGAATATTATTCAAAACATAATGCATTTTTATGGTGTTTGGGATTATCTGTTGATGGTTTAGAATTTTCATACATTATGAAAAATGATGCATACATGTTATTTAGACAAAAACACATATCTTCTTACCTAAACGTGTTATTAAAGTTAGTGTGTTGGTGGAAACAATGACCACATATATCAGCAGAATAATATTGTTGTTAACAATAGGTACTTGAATCCATAAATATATGTCATAGAAAAAAACTAAATAATGAATTGAAAATAACAAATAGCCACAGTAGTTGATATGGTTAGGCTTTGTTCCCCCACCTAAATCTCATTTTGAATTGTAATCCCCATAATCCCCACATGTCAAGGAGGAGACCAGGTGGAGGTAATTGAATCATGGAGGTGATTTCCCCCATGCTGTTCTTGTGATAGTGGGTGAGTTCTCATGAGATCGGATTTATTTTTTATTTTTTTTATTTTTATAATTATTATTATTTTTTGAGACGGAATCTCACTCTGTCGCCCAGGCTGGAGTGCAGTGGAGCGATCTCGGCTCACTGCAAGCTCCGTCTCCTGGGTTCATACCATTCTCCTGCCTCAGCCTCTCGAGTAGCTGGGACTACAGGTGCCCGCCACCACACCCGGCTAATTTTTTGTATTTTTTTTTTTAGTAGAGACAGGATTTCACCCTTTATCTCCAGTTTATTCATTGTATACCTCTGGGTCCTGACTCATATAACAAAATACACTCTGTATAGATAATTTTTTTGTCTTCTTAACAAAAGTATTTTAATGCACATATTTAACTAAAAATTCTCTTCTCAGTGGATTTGTAATATGCTACTGAGAGTTCAATAAATGAGAAGCTTGCTATTCATCAAGGTAACCTCATTTTTTTCTTTTTTTTTTTAATTTTACTTTAGCATATGGGATACACGTGCTGAATGTAAAAGTTTGTTACATAGGTATACGAGAGCCATGATGGTTTGCTGCACCCATCAACCCATCATCTAGGTTTTAAGCCCTGCATGCATTAGGTATTTGTCCTAATGCTGTCCCTCCCCTTGCTCCCACCCCCTGACATGCCCCCATGTGTGATGTTCCCCTCCCTGTGTCCACGTGTTCTCATTGTTCTACTCCCACTTATTAATGAGAACATGCAGTATTTGGTTTTCTGTTCCTGTGTTAGTTTGCTGAGGATGATGGTTCCCAGCTTCAAAAATGTTCGTGCAAAGGACATGAACTCATTCTTTTTTTTTTTTTTTTTTGAGACAGAGTCTCGCTCTTTCACCCAGGCTGGAGTGCAGTGGCGCCATCTTGGTTCGCTGCAAGCTCAGCCTCCCAGGTTCACGCCTTTCTCCTGCATCAGCCTCCCGAGTAGTTGGGACTACAGGTGCCCATCACCACGCCCGGCTAATTTTTTGTATTTTTAGTAGAGACGGGGTTTCACCATGTTAGCCAGGATGGTCTCAATCTCCTGACCTCGTGATCCGCCCACCTCGGCCTCTCAAAGTGCTGGGATTACAGGCCTGAGCCACCAAGCCTGGCTGAACTCATTCTTTTTTATGGCTGCATAGCATTCCATAGTGTATATGTGCCACATTTTCTTCATCCAACCTATCATTGATGGACATTTGGGTTGGTTCCAAGTCTTTGCTATTGTAAATAGTGCAGCAATAAACATAACATGTGCATGTGTCCTTATAGTAGAATGATTTATAATCCTTTGGGTATATAGTTAGTAATGGGATTGCTGGGTCAAATGGTACTTCTTGTTCTAGATCTTTGAAGAATTGCCACGCTGTCTTCCACAATGGTTGAACTAATTTACACTCCCACCAACAGTGTAAAAGCATTCTTATTCTCCACAGCCTCGCCAGCATCTGTTGTTTCCTGATTTTTTAATGATTGCATTCTAACTGGCATGCAATGGTATCTCATTGTGGTTTCAATTTGCATTTCTCTGACAACCAGTGATGATGAGCTTTTTTCATATGTTTGTTTGCCACATAAATGTCTTCTTTCGAGAAGTGCCTGTTCATATCCTTTGCCCACTTTTTGATGGGGTTTTTGTTTTTTTCTTGTAAACTTGTTTAAGCTTCTTGTTGATTCTGGATATTAGACCTTTGTCAGATGGATAGGTTGCAAAATTTTTCCCCTCTTCATAGGTTGCCTGTTCACTCTGATGATAGTTTCTTTTGCTGTGCAGAAGCAGTTTAGTTTAATTAGATCCCATTTCTCAATTTTGGCTTTGTTGCAATTGCTTTTGGTGTTTTAGTCCTGAAGTCTTTGCCCAGGCCTATGTCCAGAATGGTATTGCCTAGGTTTCCTTCTAGGGTTTTTATGGTTTTAGGGTTTACATTTAAGTCTTTAATGCATCTTGAGTTAATTTGTGTATAAGGTGTAAGTAAGGAGTACAGTTTCAGTTTTCTGCATATGGCTAGCCAGTTTTCCCAGCACCATTTATTAAATAGGCAATCCTTTCCCCATTGCTTGTTTTTGTCAGTTTTGTCAAAGATCAGATGGTTGTAAATGTGTGGTGTTATTTCTGAGTCCTCTGTTCTGTTCCATTGATCTATATGTCTGTTTTGATACAAGTACCATGCTGTTTTGGTTACTGTAGCCTTGTAGTATAGCTTGAAGTCAGGTAGCATTATGCCTCCAGCTTTGTTCTTTTTGCTTAGGATTGTCTTGGCTATACAGGCTTTTTTAGTTCCATATGAAATGTAAAATAATTTTTTTCTAATTCTGCAAAGAAAGTCTATGGTAACTTGATGTTTATAGCATTGAATCTATAAATTACTTTGGGCAGGATAAGAATGCTGGTGATTTTTGCACATTAATTTTATATCCTGAAACTTTGCTGAAGTTGCTTATCAGCTTAAGGAGTTTTGGGGCTGAGACAATGGCGTTTTCTATGTCTACAATCATGTCATCTGCAAACAGAGACAATTTGACTTCTTCTCTTCCTATTCGAATACGTTTTATTTCTTTTTATTGCCTGATTGCCTTGGCCAGATCTTCCAATACTATGTTGAATAGGAGTGGTGAAAGAGAGAATCCTTTTCTCATGCCAGTTGTCAAAAAACATGCTTCCAGGTTTTCCCCATTCAGTATGATATTGGATATTAGTTTGTCTTAAAAAGCTCTCATTATTTTGAGATATGTTTTATCGATATCTAGTGTATTGAGAGTTTTTAGTATGAAGGGATGTTGAGGCCTTTTACCAAAGGTCTTTTCTGCATCTATTGAGATGATCATGTATTTTTTGTCATTGATTCTGTTTATGTGATAGATTACGTTTATTGATTTGCGTATGTTGAACCAGCCTTGCCTCCCAGGGATGAAGCCAACCTGATCGTGGTGGATAAGCTTTTTGATGTGCTGCTGGATTTGGTTTGCTAGTATTTTATTGGGGATTTTCGCATTGATGTTCATCAGGTATATTGGCTTGAAATTTTCTTTGTCGTTGTTGTGGTTGTTGTAGTTGTGTCTCTGCTAGGTTTTGGTATCAGGATGAGGCTGGCCTCATAAAATGAGTCGGGGAGGAGTCACTTTTTCTATTGTTTGGAATAGTTTCAGGAAGAAATGGCACCAGCTCCTCTTTCTACCTCTGATGGAATTCGACTGTGAATCTGTCTGGTCCTGGGGATTTTTGGTTGGTAGGCTATTAATTACTGCCTCAATTTCAGATATTGTTATCTAGTCAGGTCTAGTCAGGGATTTGATTTCTTCGTGGTTTATCCTTGGGAGGTTGTATTTGTCCAGAAATTTATCCATATCTTCTAGATTTTCTAGTTTATTTGCAGAGGGGTGTTTATAGTATTCTCTGATGGTAGTTTCTATTTCTGTGGGATAAGTTAATTTTCAAGTCTAAGGTCCTACTCTTATTAGATTTCAAAGCAGAGTGTTTTGAAACCATAAATCTTCTACAACAGATAAGAATTCTAGCTTTTCTCTAAGATTTTCTTCATCGTAAATGGTTTCTATGAATCCTTTGAACACTGTGACAGGCAGAATAATTCCTCCCTACTCCAAAGGTGTCTACAGCCTACTCTTCAAAACCTCAGGAAATGTTACTTTACATGGCAAAGGGTCTCTGCAGGTGTGAACAAGGTTAAAGATCTGGAGATGGGAGGATTATCTGGGTTTATCCAGGTTGGCCAACCTAATCACATGAATCCTCCAAACGGAAAATCTTTTTCTGGTTTAAGTCAGAGTAAGATCCAACATATCTGGCTTTGAAGATGACTAAAGAGGGCCGTATGGCAAGTGATATGGTTTGGATATTGGCTCCTGCAAATTTCATGTTGAACTGTGATCACAATATTGGAGGCAGAGCCTAGTGGGAGGGCAATTGGATCATGGGGGGAAGCCCTAATGAATGGTTTAGCACCATCCCTTTGGTAATAAATGTGTTTTTGTTCAGTTAGTTCATGCAAGGTCTGGTTGTTTGAAGGAGTTTTGGAACTCTCTCTTTCTCTTGCTCCCTCTCTCGCCAAGTAACATGCTCATTCCCCTTTACCTTCAGGCATGATTGGAAGCTTCCTGAGGCCCTCACCAGAAGCAGATGCTGGCACTATGCTTCATGCACAGCCTGCAGAACTATGAGCCCAAATAAACCTTTTTTTCTTTATAAATTACTCGGCCTCGGGTATTTCCTTATAGTAATGCAAGAACAGTCTAATATATTGAAGACGTGGGTGCTTATAGAAATCGAAAAGGGAAGGAAACTCATTTCCTCCTACAGCCTTCAGAAGGACCATGGCCTGGCTGACACCTTGATGTGTCACTATACAGTGAAACCTGTATAGGACTTCTGTATGTGTAAAATAATAATTTTTTATGCTACTAAATGTGTAGTGATTTCTTATGTCATCAATAGAAAACTAATAAGAGCACCTATAGATACTACATATCTATGTTTGTATTTTCTTATTGCCTCTCCTTTCATACACTCTCCATGTTGCCAACTGAAGCTATCAAACCACTTAGCAGAGCTTCTTAACCTTTAACTCCAGGCAATTGGAACTCTCTGTACTTTTTACTTCACATATGAATCCAGCTGCTTCCCTTAACTTCCTAGAAGTTTTGTTAAGGTCATATTGCATATTTAAAACATTGTATAAATTTCTGAAATGATAAAAAATAGAAAGCTGAGCATAGCTGCCTGTCCTATTATCCCACAAACATATTCCAGTCAGGGTTTCATTAGGAAAGCAGAACCACCACTGATGATAAGGAGGAAAGCATGTTTTATAGAGATTAAGCTTTGTACGGAAGAAAAGATAGGCAAAGAAAAGCATGGCAGATTGTTGCTGCTGAAGTTGCAATAAGCGCGCACAGCTGCCAGTTGGAAAGAAAAGCTGGACATGAATTGGAGAGAGCAAAAACAACCTGAAACCCTCATTGGCTCCTAGCTGCCTCTAATGTCGATGGAATGAGTGAATTGTTCCTGACTTCTATCACATAGCTGAACATACATGTCACTTAGAAACTGGTATTATCAGAGATGTCTGTGAACTTCAGTGGCATTCCATGCCCACACCAACCCTGATGGCATAATGGCTGCTAATTCTTTCTACTTTCCAAGACCTGCACATATTTCTTTTGTTGCCAATTCTAAACCAGAACTATTCAGTCAAGGGAATTTTGGGGAATGTAGTTTTTCTAAGATGACAGAGTACAAGCCATCAAACGGCCCTAAAATCTTAGGCTTACATCTTTATTAGTTTGAATAAGTTTTTATGTGTGAGGGCTAGCTCACGCCCCCTAATAAGAAATGTCCAGGGGCTAGTCCTCATGCGCCTTAGACATATTTTGCTTTATGTGAAGCACTCACTTTCTAGAAGTAAAACGTCCTTTCTTCCTTCAATCTGAGATCCAGCACGAGTAGGAGTGAAAAATGATAGTGCTAACAGTCATGAAGCAAGGAGAAATATATTACGAATACATCAGTGAATATTCTTATATCCAGCTGTAGGATGTGGTTAAAACTCCATGCCCCAAAATAAAGTAACCCTAAAATTTTAGAATAAATTGTTAGATGTTTGAGTTTTTCAAAATTAAGGTAAATTTATGTGAATGAAAACAATAATCTAGTCCAAATCTGTTTTGGAGAGAAATATACTTCTAATGTTTAATATCAGAAATTGCAAATAAACACAATTTGCTATATTAAAATGATTAGTTCAGTTTTCAGGTTCCAGATTGTCTTTGCACTGTTTTTCAAATAATAAAACACTGTGCTTTTGGCTTCTAAAGTGTAATTTTACCAAAACAAAGTCACTTCCAAAGCTAGTAAAGCTCCTTTCCCCCATAAAAATCCACTTTGACAACAGTAACATATAAAATAAAATAAAACAAAACAACTTCTCCTTACTGGGCACCTTGTTAGAGAAAATGAATATATTCCAGGGTTTTTCATGAATTTATAAGATGCCTTAAAATTAGGCCTCAAAATCGAAGGAAATAAAAGGCGTATAGCACAATCTATTTATTCTGCATTCATTCTGTGACTCAGAAAAAAAATAAATAAAAAGTTAGCACATTTATAGTTTTACACACTGAGAGCTTTCTGAGAATGTTTTTGTTTTTTATTTGCCTACTGGTCATCTAAACTTTTTAAGTGCATGCATTTTATTTTAATTGGTAGAATAAAATTAGAAAGAAAGACTAGATTAATTTACATTTTAAAAAACGCGGGATTCTTCTAGAGCACACAAAATGGATAATGAATCAAGAAGAGACTAAGTTATATAGAGAAAAATATAGCATAAGTTAGAGTTTAACCCAGAGAGAAACAATTAGTATCAACATGTATGCTTTGTGGGAATTCAGAACAAGATAGAAAATATTATATTTGGAAAGCTTTGCTGTATGTTGTGTGGAATTTCTGCTTCATCCTTGCCTTTAAGAGACTTCACCAAAGACATACATTTCAAGACTTGTTGTATTTAGTTTTATATTTGGTTGAGGTTATAATGTCATACTGAAATTAGGCATGAAGCAGTCCATTGTTAGGCACATTAACATCTAATATTATTATTTCACTTAATATGTATGTATTGAGCATGTTTTTGCTGTCATCGCTTGTGGGTGTGTAAGCATTTCTCCTTCTTCCAAAAAAAAAAAAAAACAGGTAGACAAAATAATTATTAGGATTCAAATCTACAAATATCTTAATAAAGTTATACCAAAGTTGCTGTGGTAGCAAATACAAACAGGAAAGTCAATGTTTAAGAAGATACTATATTAGTTAAGTGACAATTCATTAAAGTATGTTTTGCTTTTAAAAATAGCATTATTGCAGTACTAAGATACTTATAAGTAGAAATATAGAAGTATGAGCATGTGCAATTTGAAATGAATAAAATAAATGAGAATCACACAATTTTTTTAAAAAATATGTGTGACCAGCAGCCTCTGGCATACTTTTCTCAATTTGCCTTGAAAATAATTATTAAAATATGCACAAAAGTGTATTGTGTGTGTGTGTCTGCATGTGTGTACGTGTGTGCACGTGTGTGCTGAGAGGAAAATGCGTTAGACATACAGATAAAAGGTTACAGATAACAAATATTACTCATTTTGGCAGGCCTTGCATGTCTTCTTGATAAAATAGTCTATGGAATCTATTACAGAGATTTATTTATTTCACATTTCTTCTTGGCGGACAAATAGAGGGTTTTGAAATTAGATATGACTGGATTCACATATCATTTCAGCCACGTAACTGACTATGAAATCTTGCGTAAAATAGTAAATCATTCTGAGGCTCACTTATTTTACCAAAAATAATTAGTAAACCACAGGCAATATTTCTCTTAATCCAAATTCCCATCAATTGAGAAATAACCAGAATTGTATATCCCATTAAGAAAGAAAAAAAAAGCTGTTGTCAGTTATAATTTTAATTTGCATCCTGAGCTGAGCATCAATAAAATGTTATAATATAAATATAACACTTGTTAAAATACAGCTACTCAATAGATTTTGTCTCTGATGATATTTGCAATTTATATTACAGGGAAAAAAAGAAAGCAAGAACCTAACAAATAAGTGTATAGTTTTACCTTCCTGTCCTATTCTTACTCTAGGTTTATGCATATTTCCACAGCTGTTATGATAATAATGGTGTCATTTTAGTTTAAAAATTATATTTAATATATCGTAAGAATTTTCCTCATTCTGCAGTCTTCAGAATTGTTTTTTAATTAGGTATATATTGAATTTATTTAAAAGTACATTTTTGCATGTATCTGTGTGTTCTAAACTTTAGTTAGTATCAATTATATTGGCATGAATATATTCGCTGATGTTGTTACTCTGCTTATTATATTTCCCATTGTAAATGTTTATACAGTGAAATTAGTGGATCAAGGCATAGAGGCACTTGATGGCTCTTAAAATATATTGCTCCAAGTTGTTATGAAGAACTTATTGTAAACCTATTATTAGTGCAAAATTAAAAAAATTATATATGCAAATATAAAATTGCTTTATTGTATCGATTTAGTACTTTCACTAATAAAATTTGTATCTTTTAACCACAACACTATAAAAGTACGCAATATTTTAAATTTAGTATCCTAGCATTGATAGAGTTTGAATTTTTAATTTTTGATAACTAGTCTATTTATTCTTTTCTTCCGTGCTCACTAAAAATGCATAAACCCTTATTTTTGGAATTGTTTAAATAACAACATTTTTACCCTGCTATTTGAAAGTCTAATCTTATTAGGCCAAACATTGAAACTCTTATCTATATTAAGACATACAAAATTTTGATTTTATTTACATATGTTAAAAATTGCCTGTGAGAATGAACTCTGTTGTATTTTGCTTACTAATTCAATTTCTCAGAGAACTTTCTCATTATGTCATTTGTAAGAAGAAAGAAAATATTCCATGAAAACCCTAGAAGAAAACCTAGGCAATACCATTCAGGACATAGGCATGGGCAAGGACTTCATGTCTAAAACACCAAAAGCAATGGCAACAAAAGCCAAAATTGACAAATGGGATCTAATTAAACTAAAGAGCTTCTGCACAGCAAAAGAAACTACCATCAGAGTGAACAGGCAACCTACAGAATGGGAGAAAATTTTTGCAACCTACTCATCTGACAAAGGGCTAATATCTAGAATCTACAATGAACTCAAACAAATTTACAAGAAAAAAACAAACCCATCAAAAAGTGGGCAAAGGATATGAACAGACACTTCTCAAAAGAAGCCATTTATGTGGCCAAAAAACACATGAAAAAATGCTCATCATCACTGGCCATCAGAGAAATGCAAATCAAAATCACAATGAGATACCATCTCACACCAGTTAGAATGGCCATCATTAAAAAGTCAGGAAACAACAGGTGCTGGAGAGGATGTGGAGAAATAGGAACACTTTTACACTGTTGGTGGGACTGTAAACTAGTTCAACCATTGTGGAAGTCAGTGCGGTGATTCCTCAGGCATCTAGAACTGAAAATACCATTTGACCCAGCCATCCCATTACTGGGTATATACCCAAAGGATTATAAATCATGCTGCTATAAAGACACATGCACACATATGTTTATTGTGGCACTATTCACAATAGCAAAGACTTGGAACCAACCCAAATGTCCAACAATGATAGACTGTATTAAGAAAATGTGGCACATATACAGCATGGAATACTATGCAGCCATAAAAAATGACGAGTTCATGTCTTTTGTAGGGACATGGATGAAGCTGGAAACCATCATTCTCAGCAAACTATTGCAAGGACAAAAAACCAAACACCACATGTTCTCACTCATAGGTGGGAATTCGACAATGAGAACACATGGACACAGGAAGGGGAACATCACACACTGGGGCCTGTGGTGGGGTAGAGGGATGGGGGAGGGATAGCATTAGGAGATATACCTAATGCTGAATGACGAGTTAATGGGTACAGCACACCAACATGGCACATGGATACATATGTAACAAACCTGCACGTTGTGCACATGTACCCTAAAACTTAAAGTATTATAATAATAAAATTTTTTTAAAAAAAGACAAATATTCAAAAGATAATATGCTAGGCATAGTGGTTCACACCTGAAGCTGAGGTGGTAGTATCACATGAGACAGGAGTCAAACAAAACAAAACAAAACAAAACAAAACCAAGATAATATTTGGCAGCTCTGTTTTCTGAACCATCTTAACATCACAGGAAGGCAATATATTTTTTCCTTCTGATTTTATCTGGACACTTGAAACTCAGTGACTTATTTCAAGTCATGGAGCTTGCCAAATGCTAATGATGAAATGTAAACTAGAAAATAAATGAAGATTTAAAATGTATTTAGGTAAAAGTACATATATAATAATTTTAACGTTGGCAAAGCTTATAAAGTACAGAATGTAGTCAGCTAAGTATTCTGGCTCCTGATTACATGAAGCCAATTTGAGAACTTACACTTTGAAGCCACAAAACCAGTAGATGTAAACTAACATGTAACATGCAAGTAGATAAAAATTCTATGTAATAAGATACATGGATAAGTTTTATTGATAATTTAAAAAATTCTTTTATACATTCGATGTATATTTAGTATTACTGAGAGGATTTGTAAACACGTTATTGGGAAATGATGTTAGTAAATATAATATCACTATGTAGAATATGTCTCACATGGTTTTCTTTAAAGTTCATAGTGAAATGAAATATACATACAGAGAAATACATATATAAAGGTATAGAACTTGAATATTTCTACTTCTCAAAGTGATTTTTAGTTTTTATTAAAACTAGAGGTAACTCTATGCTTGAAGGTAGGCAGAAATTTTTGGTACCAAGAGACAGAGAGGATTAAAATGTATTTAATTTGCTTTGAATTGTTTTGTATTTGCTTGTTACTCTGCACAATTATTTTTTACTCAAATAACAATAAGCAATGTTAGATTTTACCTCACTGATATAAGACCTGTGTTTCTCAGATTTTTCCTTCTCCTTCTCCTCCACTTCCTCTTCCTTTTCCTTTAGTCCACATGTTTAATCTTCCACCTTTATAGGAGAGAACATAGACCGATGTTAAGGTACAAATTAAATATGGAGAGTCAATAGGTAAAACTCATTCCAAGGAGGACAAATTTGGGTTTGAAAATTTCAATTTCTTAGTCCAGCCTATGTTTTCAATGACAATCACATTGATCATGGAGTGTGCATATGTATTTGCATGTGTGTGTTTGTGTGTGTATGTACATGTGTGCACACACTTGTCTTTCCATTATGAAAGGAGATGCTGGTGCTCTGGGCTACATAGTACTAAACACCAGTTTGTTTTCTTCCCTCTCTGCTCACATCAGAGTAGAACATGAGTTTGTAAAACCAAATCCTCCTTGTAAGGAGTAGGAAGAAGTATCCTTTTCCTATGCCAGATATGTTTAAGACCACAGATAATATTCATCAGTATATATGTGCATCAATCAACAATAATTAGTACAATTTGTCAGAGAATGCTCAAAAGCAGATTAAAAGAGCAAAGCATTGTGACGTGAACTTATAGGACTCATGTCATTTTTTACATCCTTTACATGGAGTCTGTATATTATGGAGGAGTTTTTCCCACTGTAAATTTTAAATCAATTCAAATTAGGGTAAAGATTTTGGAAACTTCTGCAGTATATGTTTCTATAATTCAAAAGATATTCTTTGCCAGCTCAGTTTTCTCGGTTTTCAAAAATTGTGATGGAAATGACTACTACTTAGGATGCTTATGTTTTTTTCTACTTACGATTTTATGATGGTGATTTGTTTTCTGAGATGCAGATGAAAATATACAAAATATGCATGGCTTAAATGACTAAATTGTTGTGGAGATAAACATAATATTTGTTATATTTAGTAGTTTCCTCCATGATTATTATTAAAACAGATATATTAAAAACTACTAAAATTTCATCCAGACATGAGAGTAAAAAACACACTCAATCAGGGACCACTGAACTATTCTAAAAAGCAAAAGCAAAATAAAAGGTACTAGTCAATATCTGGGAAATATGAGCAAATTATTTTCCTAAACTTTCCAAGGGATTGAGAAAAATAAAGATCCGATTCCTTCAATAATCAAAATAAAGACCTGATTTCTCCAATAATCCTAATCTAGATTTTAAAAACATAAACTTGACAGGAGATATGTTAAGGTTAGATAAATGTGCTCAAACTTCATATGCAACATAGAATACAGCAAGTGTTTACTAATACCTGCTTGATCAAGTCTTATAAATGTGAACAACAGCAAATAGTGGAGAAGGCTTCTATTCCAATAAATAATTGGATCAATGATATTACCTGCCAAAAATATGATGAAATTTAATGTTCATGATCTCAAATACTCTCAAATATGAACATATTTTACTGTACTTATTTCAAGTATTTTATTTAAAATACATTAATATGTTTTATTTTTGAAATTTCTATGTATTGGCTTTGATCTGACTTGTAGTAATGCCCCTAAAGTCAGGATTATCACAGTGTTATAAATAATGCATATTTCCAATCTCTCTTTTGTCAGGAAATTAAACCAAATAGGGACTAAACAGACGAAGATGAAAGACACTTTATATTTTAGCTCCTTCTATCTGAGTCACTGCCATAAGTTGAATGTGTGCCCCCAAGTGCATGTGTTGGAAACGTAATCCCCAAAGCAACAATATTGAGAAGTGAGGCCTATGAGAGATGGTTGTGTCATAAGGCATCTGCTTTCATGAATGGATTAATGTATCTCAGGAGAGAGTTCATTATTGTGAGAGTGGGTTTGCTTAAAAGCAATTCTGCCCTCTCCTTCTCTCACTGCTCTCTCAGCATGTGATGCCTTCCATTATGTTATGGTGCAGCAGAAAGCCCTCACCACACGTAGCCCCTAGATCTTGGACTTCCTAGACTCAGAACTACAAGAAATAAATCTATGTTCTTTATAAATGACCCAGTTTTAGGTATTCTGTTACAGCAGCACAAAACAAACAAAGACAACCCTTAGTGTGTGTTTGCTGAATATATACATTTTCTGTCTTATGAGGAGCAAAGATGACCCTAATCACAGTTTCTGATATATGTGTGTTCTACATTCAAAATGTTTTGTTAATTTTTTTTTAAATTTTCTTCTCTAAAATGACAAACTCTTTTAAAACATGTTTGTAATTATTACTATTAGTGTATTGACTTCCTTTGTATAATAGCAATAATGTTTCTCTTGGTTTACCTGGTATCACATGTGGCTGACAAGAAGTTTACCAAATATATGTTGAATCAGTGGATAGATAAATAAAACTGATCTGAAAACATACAATAGTAAGTTCTAGTGATGAGAGATACAACTGTTAGAACTAAGGATTGATACCAAAATAATAATTAGAATAGGATTGCTGGCTAAATTTAGTGTCCTTTAATTCTTTTCCAACACATGAATGATTTTCAAAATTAGGAACACACACATACGATTCACATACACACACAAAATTGTCTATGTAGTGCTTTTATTCCTATTCTGATGAATGATAAATCTAAGGAATCAGCTAATTGAAAGAATATGAAAGATAAAAAAGGATAAATTGGGAAGCTATGAATAATGTAAATGCAAACCCCGGCTCAAAACATCTAGAGAATGAATAACGTCTTTAAGATCAAAAGACTCAAAAGTAACATTTAAAGGAAACAGAACAGTTGAACACAGACTGAAATATAAGATTTCAGAATTTCAATGTTTATAAATGTAGAAGCTGCTTCATCTTTAAAGGAAACAAAAATCCTAAGAATGTTACTTGATGTGAAATTGGGTTTGATTCCCTATCTTAATCATTGTTTGGTTTCCCTCTTTGCCAACACCAACCAAGCAAGGGAAGAAACCTTGTCCCGTCAAAGAATTCTAGATCTCATTCAGGTGTGAAGAATGAGATGTAAATCCTACTTTTATCTCATATCTCATTTAAATTTTCACATTTCTTCCTCTGCTCTGGATTGGCCCAAGCTCCTGAATTTATGGTGATAATAAATATCAAATGACCTGTCCTTTTTTCTTGTTCATTCATTCCTTTCCGCCTACTGTTCTCGTTTCTTCTGGTTCCCCCAAGGACAGGATATAACAGAGAGGGAAAAGGGAAAAACTAGGTCCCATTTCACAAGTGATTCTATAGTCTTGAACAGTGTTCTCCACATAACGCCCCCACCCAAGACGCTGTCTCTTTCTCTCACCGGATGTTTGTTGCTTCCTCAGAGTCTTGGCAGGTGATACTAAGTGAATAACCGCACCATTTCCTAAAGTGGGAAAAACATTTTCTGGATATCCTCTTGTGATACTTCTTCAGTTCTGCCTCTAATAGCACAAATCACAGAAAGATTTTCTTCATGGTTTCTTCACCAATCAGGCAGCCCTTTAGCTGAGTCCTGTCAAGATGGCTCAGCCTGGCCGGGCGCGGTGGCTCACGCTTGTAATCCCAGCACTTTGGGAGGCCGAGGCGGGCGGATCATGAGGTCAGGAGATCGAGACCACGGTGAAACCCCGTCTCTACTAAAACTACAAAAAATTAGCCGGGCGTGGTGGCGGGCGCCTGTAGTCCCAGCTACTCGGAGAGGCTGAGGCAGGAGAATGGCGTGAACCCGGGAGGCGGAGCTTGCAGTGAGCCGAGATTGCGCCACTGCAGTCCAGCCTGGGCGACAGAGCCAGACTCCGTCTCAAAAAAAAAAAAAAAAAAAAAAAAAAGACGGCTCAGCCTGACTTCCTTTCTCTGGTGTCTACTAAGGCCATTGCAAAATTGATCAAATTCTGAAAGAGAGGGTGATTTCTCTTTTAACCTAGTCTCCTCAGCAGCTCTAGACAGCTTCTAATCTTTAGGATTTTTCTTACTGAGAGTCACTTATAGTAGCTTCCAAAGCCTAGGGTGCATGAATAACAGTCTTAAAACACTCTCAGCTACTTAGCTAGGGTAGTAAATTATTATGGTGTACAGGTTTCTACAGCTCAACATCCATGCAGAGACAAGAACCCAGTCCCATTTCCTAGACAAATCCAATGTTTTTGAATTAAACAAACTCTTAAACTCATCTTTTTGAGTTAAACAAACTCTTGAAGCGAACCACTGCTATATTTCTAACGTGGAGAGAAGACATTTTATGCTAAAATTCTGTGAAAAAAGAATTGACCTGCTGGTGAATCTTTAAAATCTTCCCATACTTAAAAAAATGTTTTTAATTGACACATGATAATTGTATATATTTATGGGGTACAGTGTGATGTTTTGATACATGTATACATCGTATAAAAATAAGATCAAAGTATTTAGCATATCCATTACATCATGTATTTACCATATTTTTGCCATGAGAACATTAAAAAAATTCTCTTTTCTAGCTATTTTAAAACATACAACATTGTTAACCATAGTCAATCTTACTATAAAATAAAACACCAGAATGTGTTCCTCCTATCTAACAATTACATTATATTCATTGACCGATCTCTGTATCCTTCCTATTACCCTCCCAAGACACTAGTAATTATTATAATACTGTCTACTTCTATGGGATTCACATCTTCAGATTCCACATATGAGTGAGATCATGCAGTATTTTTCTGTGCCTGGCTTATTTCACTTAATATAATGTCCTCAGGTTTCATCCATGCGTTGCTGCAAATGACAACATTTTCTCTTTTTTTATGGCTAAAATTATTTTGTTTATATGTAGAAATGTGATATATATAACCACATTTTCTATAACATTCATATATTGATGGACACTTAGGGGGATTCCGTATCTTGCTTATTGTAAATAGTGCTGCAATAGAAATGGGAGTGCAGATATCTCTTTGACATACTGATTTTCTTTCCTTGTGCGACAACCCAAAAGATTGTGAATAGCAAAAACAGTCTTTTGTAAAATAAACAAAGCTGGAGGCATCACGCTACCCGACTTCAAAGAATGCTACAAAGTTATAGTAATCGAAATTTCATGGTACTGGCATAAAAATAGACACATAGACCAATGCAATAGGATAGAGAACACAGAAATACATCTGAGGTAGGAGGCAGGACTCCACTGAAAGCTGGGGCTCTGACATTGGATCAAACTGAGGACTAGCTGAAACAGGTCCAGGGCAGAAGCGCCTCCCCATAAGGCATGCCCACCAGTGTGCCATGTCACTTTGCCATTGTCATGCCAATATCCAGAAGTCCCCATCCCTTTCCATGGCAATGACCCCACAACCTGGAAATTACTACCTTTTTCCTAGAAATTTCTGCATAAACCACCCATTAATTTTTATGTAATTAAAAGCGGGTATAACTATCACTGCTGAACTGCCTCTGAAGTGCTACTCTGGGCACACAGCCTAGGCGGTGGCCCTGCTCCACGAAGAGCAGTACTTCTGCTGCTGCTGTACAGTGACGCTTCAGTGAAAGCTGCTGTTTAACACCACCACCAGCTTGCCCTTGAATTCTTTCCTGGGAGAGGCCAAGAAACCTCCTGAACTAAGTCCCAGTTTTGGGGCTTGCTTATCCTGAATCAAATCCATAACTAACTGATTTTCAACAGAGGTGCCAAGAATGTGCTATAGAGAAAAGACAGTCTCTTCAAAAAATGGTATTGGGAAAACTTAATATCCACATGCGGAAGAATGAAGTTAGACTCCTATTTATCACCATGTACAAAAATCAACTCAAAATAAATTCAAGATTTAAATGTAAGACCTCAAATGAGAAAAAAAAAAAAAACACTCTAGAAGAAAACACCAGGAAAAATAATACATAACATGGAGAAGGATGTTTTGGATTAGACCTCAATAGCATGGGCAACAAAAGCAAAATATAGAAAAAAGCAAATTACATCCAACTAAAAAGCTTCTACACAGGAAAGGAAATAATAAACACAGTGAAAAGACAGCCTACAGAATGGGAGAAAATATTTACAAACTATGTATCTGTCCAACAAGAACTTTAATAGTCTCCTTACTTTTGAATTACTTTTTATTTTCATCTTCTTTTTCTCCTAACTAGAAAGTGGGTGATAGGCTAAGAATCAGATAACTATCCAATGGATCCTATGCATCACTAACCAATCTCATGAAAATATGATCATGAATGGGTACTTAACACTCACTGTCTTCCTCTTTAGGACCTCAGAAAAGAACTGTGTGATAACAGAGGTCTTCTATGCCATTCTGTTTCAATTAAGTGATATAGAAGTGCTTATAATAGATATGTATAGTCTTCAAACCCACTCTTCTGCTCTTTAGATTTACTTGATATACTAAATATTTTTTTAAATGTCCATTTCTACTTATTTTTATTTCCACTGTAACTTAAATAATATGCATTATGTCTTTTTTAAATTTAAAAATATCTATCGCTTCTCACTATGGAAAAAGTAGGATTTTTAAGATGCAGCATGCCGTCTTTATTTCTACTTCATTAGGTACATTTTCCTTGTGAGATGACTATAAGTTAACTCATATATTGATTTTTTTCAGTAAACATTTTTAATTTTAAGAGCTTTTACCTGCCCTCTAATTAAATTATTCTTTTTCTTGTTAATCTCCTGATTTTTTGAAGACAATATCTTATGAAATTTAATTTGGTTTTCTAATAAATGATCTTTATATTCTCTTAGATGTTACTGCTTTTACTAATATATTAAATAATGATAGCCTATGCTGAGTATTGTGGCTAAATCTTATAGATTTCCTTTTCTTTTGTGTATTTTATCTTTCCCCACCATAGATCTCTGAAGAGAAGGCTAGCTAGGGCCATCTTGCATATTGGTTTAATCTCATTTAACCTCAGCTCTTTTTCAAGTGTTTTGATGGGGAGATGGTTTTCTTTTGTTAGAGTACTTACTTTTTATCAGAAACACCACTTCCCTCTTGGCAGCACTTTCACATTATTAATACCTTTGGGGTTTTGACTGGGTTAAATGCAAATGCCAAGCTGCCTTTCACTCTACATTGAAGTGTTGAGGAAGGGTGTGGGCAAAGAAGAGAACAGACATGTAACTACTAAGTCTACATGAGTTCTTAGTCAGACTGGCTCCCATCTCAACCACAGCACCTTCATGTGCATGAAATCATCTTTTGTGTCTTCTCTTTTCCATTAAGCAAAAGCCCCATGTGTCTTTGTGTTTTGTAAATTTTGGGAGTCACTAATCTATTGTTATGCCTCTTACTCATTTTTCTGTTACTGTAAGTTTATTATCATTTTTAATTCCATGCTGTCAAGTCAGTTGACTCTTGGGATGAAGAATAATAAAGCATGGGTGCTCAGGTCACTCTCATGTCCTCCATGTCCTATAGATGTTAAGAAGGGGTCAGCTTTCTTTCTGCTCAAACCACTTTCAGATCCATCACCCTTGGGTAACATTCAAGAAATGCTGTTTATCTGAAATCAGCCAAGCTTATTTTCTGATCACAACTTTTTATCCTTCCATTTATCTTCTATATTGTATCAAATACACTGTTTACCTTTTACAGAATTATGACTGCTTTGAGTCTTGCTTACTTATAAATTTATTCGTATCTTCCCTTCCATCTGTACCTAATTTCAACTTTAGGGTTATTTTACTTGATCTATTTTTATGTCAGTATTGGAATCTCCCCTGCTCTCTTGTCTCTGACCTCACATTTTTTCCTCCTATTTGCCTGGGAAAATACCAATTCAAAACCAGCCGGTGATTTCCTCTTCTGTGCTCGTAGAGAGGCTGCTGATTCTCAACACACACACACACGTTAATATAAAGATATCTCTACAGACGTGTAGCCTCACATCATAGCCAATCAATCCGTGATAAGGAACTATGATTTTTCTTATTTCTATTTAACTGTCTCCTCTTCTACATAGTAGTCACGTCTGTATTTTCTACTCTCTTCAGATATGCACTATGTTGACCTTCACCCTGCAGATAACTTCATCCCCTAAATAATGAGAAAATGACATTCCTCACTTTATTACAACAAAACATCATAAACTATATGTCTGTGTCCTTTTTTCCAGTAATGAAAATAAAGATGCATGTAAAGAATAATTGGTTAAATTGTGGTAATGAACATCTCTTGATTCTCAGTCACTTAAAACAATAAAGTGGGCTAAGTTTCTATATTCTTCATGATTTTTTTTTCTTTTCCTAGACACAATTCTGAAGCATGATTATTTATTTGCTACTTTGGGCCTGTAGCTTAGTAGCAGATACCTTGTAAGCATCTGAAACAATAGACTTTGGAAAAAAAGTGGAATTTATTTAACATTTCGTCCAACTGAAAAAAAATTAACAGGAGGTGTTTTTATTTTTTTAATTCAACACCTTTTATCACCTCATGATTTGCCAGTTAGTTTTTAGAGTGCATTTTTTAAAACAGAATTTCTGGTCAATCTACTTAATTTCATTTCTATTAACAGTTTGCCCTAGCTTGTCTTTCTGTAATTCATGGGAAGCAATTAATATGTATTAACATTATAGCTTTCAGTTATTTCTTCTAGAGCTACTCACACAGCAGGCACTTCATCTTTTACATTATTTTAGGGCTCAGTTTTACCATGTATTTTATATAATAAAACAGTCATCTTTTGGCCTTCCATTTTTTAGATCTTTTTCAGGTACTACCACCTGACTTCCAAGCCAAAGCTACATACGTTAATGTTTTGTTATGAATGGGCTCACTGCCCAGTAGTAAATTGTCAATTAGTTATTTTAATATGTGCTGTAGTAACAAATAAGCCTTTAAAATTCAGGTGTTTTAAAATATAAAAGTATGTTGTTGACTGATCCAATAGTCCAATATGAATATTCCTGCTCTTTGACAGGGAGGCTGTGCTCAGTCATTTGGACTCTGGAGGTGCTGCAGTCTTCCAGGTGTATGTTACTGGGTTACCTTGGAATGTGTTACCCAGATTTTTTGAAATAAGTGTGTGGGGAAGTTTTTATGGGCCAGCCTTGTAAGTTTTCCACATAGATTGAATTCACATTCTGTTGATTTAAAAATCAACCATATGTCCACATGGAACCTGGCAAACAAAGAAAAATAATCTCTGACTAGACATCTTTCCAGGAACCTTTCTCCACTATATAAGGGGGAGCACATATTTCATAGCACAGCTAAATTTTTGCTGGAATATACAATGAATTGGTTTTAATAATTATTCCTTTGGCAAATTGAAGCATAATACTAAGTATACCTAAACAAGATAGTCTGGTGGAGGAATAGCTGCTAATCAAATAATCAATAATTTTGAGAGTAAAAGGATAGTATTTGCTGGTAGTATTTTATAGGGAAGTTGAAATATAACATCAGATGGAGCTGGCTGAACTGCTTTCACGCTACAATGACAGAGTCGAGTAATTGTGACCAACCTTGTGTCCTACAAAGCTGAAAACAGTTAATATAAGTTTTTTTTTTTTTTTTTCATTATATATCTTTGTAATTTATTTGATTTTTCAATTGTATTTTTTTTTTTTTTTAATTATACTTTAGGGTTTTAGGGTACATGTGCACAATGTGCAGGTTTGTTACATATGTATCCATGTGCCATGTTGATTTCCTGCACCCATTAATTCGTCATTTAGCATTAGGTGTATCTCCTAATGCTGTCCCTCCCCCCTCCCCCCACCCCACAACAGTCCCCGGAGCGTGATGTTCCCCTTCCTGTGTCCATGAGTTCTCATTGCTCAATTCCCACCTATGAGTGAGAACATGCGGTGTTTGGTTTTTTGTCCTTGCGATAGTTTACTGAGAATGATGTTTTCCAGTTTCATCCATGTCCCTACAAAGGACACGAACTCATCATTTTTTATGGCTGCATAGTATTCCATGGTGTATATGTGCCACATTTTCTTCAGAGTGAACAGGCAACCTACACAATGGGAGAAAATTTTTGCAACCTACTCATCTGACAAAGGGCTAATATCCAGAATCTACAATGAACTCAAACAAATTTACAAGAAAAAAACAAACAACCCCATCAAAAAGTGGGCAGAGGACATGAACAGACACTTCTCAAAAGAAGACATTTATGCAGCCAAAAAACACATGAAGAAATGCTCCTCATCACTGGCCATCAGAGAAATGCAAATCAAAACCACAGTGAGATACCATCTCACACCAGTTAGAATGGCCATCATTAAAAAATCAGGAAACAACAGGTGCTGGAGAGGATGTGGAGAAATAGGAACACTTTTACACTGTTGGTGGGACTGTAAACTAGTTCAACCATTGTGGAAGTCAGTGTGGCGATTCCTCAGGGATCTCGAACTAGAAATACCATTTGACCCAGCCATCCCATTACTGGGTATATACCCAAAGGACTATAAATCATGCTGCTATAAAGACACATGCACACGTATGTTTATTGCAGCACTATTCACAATAGCAAAGAGTTGGAACCAACCCAAATGTCCAACACGATAGACTGGATTAAGAAAAGTTTTTTTTTTTTTACAGAGAAAGTTTTTGAAACCTGTTCCAGAAGATTTGAGGATACCAATTAAATAAGAATAAACAATACTTGTTGAATACTTTCTCTTTAGTGTTAGATGAAGTAAGTGAAGTTTTCCATGACTAATTAAATAGAATTAAGATGCAAACCTAGGCAACTGACATTAGAGCCTACATGATTGACCACATTCTAATTCACAGCCATTGATTGATTTCAAACCATTTTTATTTTGTTAATTTCCCCTTCAGAGCTGTTTATTTGAAGGAAACAAAAGTTACTTTGATTTGTTTGTTTGTTTGTTTGTTTCTTAGTTAGTTTCATCTTGCTTTAATTCCTAAGATACTTTAGTATTATAGATGTAGCCATTATTATTATTTATTTAGAATAGCGTAAATGTTCACTTTAATAATCAATGAGTTTTTCCAAGTCCACAGTGAAAATGCTTTTGGTACCATTTTTATAAGTGAAGTTAATGATCCTTTCTATCAGCTGCTTTTCTTCAATATATACATCTTGACTGGCCTTTTATAGTTTATAGACTATGAAGTATTTATTTCCACCCTATTGATGAAGAATTTAGTGATGATATTACTGCCATTATACAAGAGCAAACTATCCAGTAACTTTATTGCTGATATCATTTCATAGTAATTTATGCATACTAGTATGATTATTTCAGTCGTAGAAACATGCTATCCATAGACATTTTCTGTTAATATGTTTTTACATAATAAAACTGCTAATAAAATTAAGCTCCATGAGCTCTTATTTTCAGTTTACGTCATTTCTCTCTGAAATATTTAGTGTAGCTTAAAACAGAGATTTTGCAAATATTTCAGATCTTACATAAAAGCTCAATAAAGTCAAAATGCTGTCTATGCTAACTAGCAAGCAATTTGTTTAGTGAGTTAGAATGCAAGTTCAAGGAGAAAAAGTTGCTCAAAGTAACTCTTCTTTGTTTTGTAAATTTCAGCCCCAGTTTTTGACCTACTGTTATCCCAAATATTTGTTCTGAAGACTGGCACCATTGTAGGTTGTTTATACTCATTCTACAACTTCAGAATTCATCTGTGTTAGATTAGATTATTGTATCCCCCTCTCTAGTCATGGTTATAACACTAGTATACATCCACACCCTTTGCCTTGTGAATTTACAATGCCTCCTACTAGAATAAGTAGGGTAAACATACTTACTTCATTAAATTTTGGGCTGTGATCTGTTTTCTGTAATGGACAGTGAGCAGAAACAAAGCACAAAGAATCGTGCTTTCAGTGTGTGTGAATGATTTGGCTTGGCTTTTCAGTGCTTCTAGTCTCTGCCTGAGGGAAAAGCATGCTGTGGGTAGATATTGCCCCTTCATTTTGGATCATAGAATGAGACTACTTGGAAAAACCTAAGCCAGTGTTTCTCTACCTTGTTTTACAGTATTTCCTCCTCTCAAAGAAGACATTTTGGACATTTTTTTTTAAATTCTGAATTGCCTTCCCACTGCCCCAACACCATAAAATTTTGACTTAATAGATATACCATGTCTTTGTTTCTATACCATGGCCCTTTGGAAGACCAAAAGTTATATCTAATACTACACACGTGCCAAGAACCAATTTTTATCCTCTTGGGATCAATATTGTCTGCATTGACAATGCACAACTTAAACTCAACCGTAAATCGGCTGTGCCTATCCAAGACTGATAAGATCAATCAGACCACAGCTGATGTTTAGCCCCAGGATTGTGAAATAATGCTTTATTATAGGCCACTGAGATTTTAAAATCGTTTGTTCATCTGAAGTTGGCCAAAAAAATACTGCAACTAATATCTCAGCGTTTATTATACTAATATGCACTTATTCAACAAGTATTTATTGAGAACCACAGTGGATACTGTAATTCTTATCAATAAAGGGTATGGAAGACAACCAATGCCAGGATAGTCACCTGATGAATAAAGAAGGTGTTGGAGGATAACACTGACTTCAGCATCAAGTGGAGCATTTCACCTAAGTAAACTGTACACCTTCTCATGTTAAATGAGCACTTGCATCCTTGTGCACCTCACATCTACTAGCCTACAGGAAGCTACTGGATGGTCTTTCCCACACCTATCCATCCCATCTTGTTTCTCAAAGCCACGTGACATATAATCTCTGCTCCATTAACATCAGACTTCTTATATTGTTGCCTATATCCTGTCAAACTGACTGTGTCTTTGGTTCCCTCTGCCTGGTATTTGAACAAATTTATTTAATGTGTCTAACTCCTATTAATCCTCTGAAAATCTAATTAGACAACTTGAAGCTTGGTTATGATCTTCACTTCTATCCACTAGTAATAGTTTGTGTATAGTTTTATGATTGAAATGAAAATGTTAAACTGCTTAGTTTTGATTTGTCTGCCATTTTCTCCCAACTATGATTACCTTAAGTGCAAATACCTTTTCTAATTTATTTGTTTTTCATCTGTAGTGTACACTCTACTCCCTAGGAATAAGTATTCCCTACTTGTCTTGTTAAATGAATGAGTGGATGAGTCATTGTTAAAATAACCTAATATATCTTTCCCATCTTATTATACTTTTAAAATCCTACCCCATCTACATTAAAGTACACCTACTTTAAGTGGCTTTGCAGTTTCTCCCCGTTGGAATCAACCTCTCCTTAACTGTAATCTATACTAGTACTTTTTACAGGCTGACCCTATACTAAACTTACTATAGTATAATTTGTAAAAATATGCATATATCTATATGACTACATAATATATACATAATTTTATAATATATGTAATTTTTCTTATTCACAATGGAAATTAAAAACATTACTGTCCACTGCTCCACAGTGCTTGACATAGAGCTTTTTAAATTATACAACAATCAAAGTTCAACTACGTAAATATATGATTTCCATGTGGAAATTAATAATATGTTAAGTTTGTATGTTAAATTTTTTATAAAATTATTTTTGACTAACTCTATTAGAGTTTAAAAGACTGTATTATGACTTTGGAAAAAGTTCTGATTTATTTACATTTGTAATTTGAATCCTGCCATGTCATTGAAAATACCATTCCTTTTATACATTAAGTTGAAGTTCTGGCATTGCCTATTTTCATGGTGGAAACTAGAGAACCAAGGAGATCCTTTCATTATTTCAAATGTGCTGGTTACGCGAATTGTTCTCAATATTTTAATCATAGTAAATGTTTCAAAGTTGTATTCCACATACCTATACTAAGAAATTTCTTTTAGTGAACTGGAATCATCCCAAACTTGCTGAGATGGTCTAACTGTTGCATTAAAGGCTTTTCCTGTTGTGTGGAGTTTTTTCTTGTGTCTTTGGTCTATAAGTCAATTTGTTCATACATTTCTTACATTTGGTACTTTGAAAACAAGTGAAATTTGGTACTTTGAAAACAAGTGAATTTCTCACAGTAGGAAGCTGAGATTTCCTGCAGTAAAGGGCCTATTCTATAACATTAGCTTTGTGAAGAACTTTTTTCTATAAGCTCAAACCATTAAATGAATAAAACATGAAGCTCATAAATAATGGTGCATTGCCCTTTAGCTAGAGTCTTCAAAACCATTGTTTAGAAGACATTGCCATTTTTTTTTTCTAATCTTTTTGGAAACCTTACTTCTGCAAATCTATCGTCTCTATATCCCATTTCATTTCATTTCATTTCATTTCATTTCAACCATTTGTTCATTTAACTGCATTTTATTTTTATTCCATGTATCACAAATATAGTTATTGCTTTATATTAAAACTATAGAGGAAAGAAGAATCTTATATTTATATTTTTTAGTGTTCCATTTACCCTAGTAGTCATAGAAAAAGATGCTTTCTTAGGGAATAACTGAGAATGGTTTTGTGACCTATATGATACACTCAGTGACAAATCTCTGTCTTTTTGTTAGTAACTATTCACACTTAAATTTTAAAAGCATCTTAAAAACCATATTTTTGGCATGTTATTAAAATGAGAACCCATCATTCCAGATACCAATTAAACTCTAGCAGGAGATAAAAGACCCTAATTTTAATGTGTGTTTCTGCACAAAGTCTCTGGGCTCATCAACTCTGACAGTTTTACTAGGCTCCATTAACCATTAGTTAAATTAGCCATAACTTTTTAACATTATTGGCTAATTACTTTGTGATCCTGAGGTAACCCTAGAGTACACTAAAACTTCTTACGGATACAATATGTTTTACCTCCCAATGTGATATCATACTATTTAAATCCTGATCAGTGACTGGCTTTCAGGATGCCATAGAACTTCCCTGCAGGATCACATAATAATAACTAGAGAAGTTGGTAAAAAGTTAATTATTTGGTTCATTATTCATGCAAACATTATTCTTAAGAGTGACATCCTGAAAAACATTATTTTAAAAACATCTTATGTTTACCTGCAGTAAAACAGCTGTTAATGAGAGATAATTTTGTGAATTACTGTTACTATTGACTTTATTTCCTACATTTTGAAATTTGCCTATCAATTGGAACTCTACATAAGATAAATAAATAGACCAGAAATTATACTCTTGGGAGTTCAAGAAGAAAAATTGCACCAATTAAAAAAAAATTATTTGTTCATTTACTCATTTTTTTCTATAAATAACTATTAAAGGCACATTATACTATAGACACTAGTTTGAACCCTTTAGTTGTATTAATTGTTCCTTTAGGCATATGACATAAATATAACTTAATATTTTAAACTCTTTGGGAAAATGAATGCTTCCAAGTATGTATCTACTAGATAAATTAGAATGCTTAATGTTGAAGTGAAAAAAAAACTATTTATAATTTTAAATTTATTCTTCTTCTCAATAATTTACTAGCCAAACTAGTTGATTTGTTCTTTTACTTATATATTTAACAAATATTTATTATTTATTACATACCAGAAAAAAGTCTAAAATCTGAAAATAAATAGTAGTGACTAAACCAGGTTATTGGTCTCACAGAACAGTGGGAAAAAGCAATAAATACACAAATAAATCAATTTCTATTTAAATACTAACTGATGCTACAAAGAAAAATAAAAGAGGGTAAGTAAAATTGTGACTGCTAGTAGGGTGATTGGGAGAGAGGTACTTTTTGAAAGATGGTCGGGGAAAGATTTACTCTTAGGTTACTTTTCAGCAGAGACCTGCCCAGACA